>NC_084850.1:126530225-126820225 GCF_033115175.1 Lepus europaeus
CTTCTAAGTATCTTTCACACTTTAAAATGGTACTTAGAAACACACAGTGAAATACTACACTCAGCCACAATAAAGAATGAAATCCTGTCTTTTCCAACAAAGTTGATGCAACTGGAGACCATCAACTTAGTGAAATAAACCAGTCCCAAAAAGATAAATATCATGAGTTTTCTCTGATATATGGAAGGTAACACCAAATACAAAAAATGTCAAAGAATGAAACTGACATCTTATGATTTGATTAGTGTTTTCAGCCCTTGTCTACACCCCTGTGGAACAGTGGTCTTTCTAATTGTTACTTACTGAACATTATGGCTAGTGGTGCATTAAGCCTGTGATTATGAAGTAAATTGAAATTATGCTATTACAAAAATTTAAGGAAAAAAGGAAGTAAGGAAGGGTGTTGAGGGAGGGAGGAAGTAGAGTTACGTTTTAGAACTTTATCTATGAAATACATGAAATCTGTTCTCTTTATATTAAGAAAAAATTTTTAAATAAATTTAGATTCTTCATCACATTTATTTTTAAGGTTTTTTTAACTTGGTATACATGGGGACTTCAAAAAAAAGTCCAAGCAAATTAAAAGATAAAAAAATTCATGGAAAATTCACATAGGAAGTTTCTGATTTATACTACTTTCAGTAAATAGAATGAGTAAACTATTTCTGTGATCCATCGTGGACATTTGGGGAATAAATCAGTAGATCAGCAGATGACACTCTTTCTTCTCCTCCCTCTTCCTCTCAAAAAAAAATTGTTTTAAAGTTCATGGGGAAAAAAATTAGAAGATATACTTTCTCTAGTGCACATCTTTTGAAAATCATAATTGTTTCATGATAGACATTTTTCATATTACTGTAAGCAATTCAAGCTCAATTCCTGAGGAGTAGTCCCTTGGGTAGCCATGCAGCATGGTCCTCAGAATCATCTGCCCTAGGACCAATATTTATCTACTGACCACCACTCCCCAGTGGTCAAGGATTTTCCCATGCAGATTAAAATCCTTCAGCTTTGTGCATACCTTCAGCACCCAGAGACCACGGGGCAGCATTGCATCGCATCACATCACTAGTGTGGCTAAGGCAAGGTAGTGCTAGTTTATACTGCACATAGCTGGTTGCCACCACAGCATAGGTAGACCAGGAGGACATGAGGTGGGGCATAAGATACGTTCAGTAAACTCAGTGTAGCCGTTTATTTTGTAGTAGGGGGCCCTGCATTAAGCCTTTCCTAATGTCTACCATTCAGATTTACAGATGGCAACAAGCAATCAAGCTTCTGGCAATTTCCTATCCTAGAGTGAGGTGTTAGCCTGGAGGGAGCTTCATTCTTTCTGCTGGCAAAGCTCCATTCCTATCTGTTTTTTTTAAATAGCTCCAAAGTGAAATGTATAGGATCCCCTAGCTTCCCAGATAGAATCCTAGGGTGGGGATTCTCTTCCCCCAAGAACAGGTGCTTCGCCACCTGCTTCCATGCTTTGGCATCCAGGATTCTTCTCTCAGACTGAGGCCACTGCTTCAGGACTTTCAAGGAGCAGCTGCTTTAAGTCCTAATAATCATCTGACGGGCAGTGGAGCCATTGGAGTGCTGGCCACTTGCCAGATGAGTGCCCTGACCTGTCCTCTCAGGGACTGTGGTACTCCAGGTCACCATGGCCATCCAGGAGCCTTCCATCTTCCCAAATGACCCTGCTCATCAGCCCTCCAGATCTCTAGTCTTGATGCCCCACCACCTGCATGGGGGAATAGTTCCTGTTCCAGCTGGAAACAGGAATTCGCCTCACCTGATTGCCAGGTGAGCCCATTTATGGTTGTTACTTCTTGTGTTAAAGGACTTCTTAAAAAATTCACAATGTCACACCTTATAGAGAAAAGAGATGAGAGGACAGAAGTGTCCCATCCTCCAGTTAGCCACATAGAAAGGCATCCCAGCACCAGAGCATAGAGTTGTACCTAGGAAAAAGATCCTGCCACTTTGGCTCTCAATCGTAGATGAAACATGAGAGAAAGCAGCCACACACACACTCTTGGGGTGCCACGCTATCTGGATTTGAGTCCCATCTATTAGCAGGCATTACTTGCACCACCAAACAGCCAGCATATTGGGGCTCATGAGGTCCATGGGAACCTGAGTGTGGGCACAACACTCCCAACTGAGAGAAATGGCATCGACTAGGCCGAATCAAATACTTACAAGGGGACTTCACAGTGTACACGGAAAACCAAATTAAAAGATATTTTGGTACCAACATATTTTGCAATCCATGTAAAGCTTTATTAGGATATGCAATTTCCATGAACATTTAGTAATGTAATACTTTCAAAATGTTCTCCCCACTTCCCCCTCCTTCTCCATTTCCTACATATATACTGACTTATTCCGTATATTCCACAGCCTGCTTGCTGAACTAGCCCACTGAGACATTCCCTAAGCATTAGTATTTGGTCCTGCAAGGAGCCAAGTTGTACAACACCGACCCAGGCAGCTGGCTCTGCGTGCACTGGTCAGAGAGGTGGCTGGACTGGCCACCCCTTTCTCCCGACAGTAGAGACTGGGCAGCCAGTCTTTGCTTGCTAACCCATTCTCTATGCTTGCTCACAAAATTATTTTTGGAGAGATAAATCCAATCATTTTACCATTTGTTAAAAAGCAAATTGGCTATAACAGTCCCTAAATAATGAAGATATCTAAATGGCAACCACATAAAAAGCAATTCATCTCTTCTGCAACAATATTCTGTATTTGCACCATTCACTTCTCTGACAGCACATCCCCTGCTCTGCACATCCACAACAGCTAAAAAATTCAGCTGCACTGATCACAGAACTGACTTTTACTCTAAGTAGGTAGATTTCCTAGGCAACTAGCCATATGATTGTCCAATCTGTTTAAAATATGATTAAAAATCTGATTAATTTAATTAATTAATTGAATTAGAAGACTTGCCACCACTACATTACAATTCCAACAGGGTAGATGCTCTTGATTATTAAACTACAACTGAGAATATTTGTAAGGGGCTAATACTGACTTTTGATATAGGGGTGGGAAACAACGAAGATACGATGACAAGTAAAACATTGCCTCTGTCCAGATTCTTTCTCTGGCCACTATTGCATTCATTAATTTTCTGCCCAGCTGACAGCACGCCTCATCATGTTTGCCCTGCCACTTTTATTTTTCCCAATCAGCTGCAGCAATTCCCTTGCAAAAGAAAGCAAAACAAGTGCCTGGCAAGGAAAACACAAATAAAGCCTTATTGGTCTAGATGGACGTATGCCATCATCAGCTCTGACAGCAGCCTGAGAGAAGGAGTGGCCCAAATACTTTCCTTCCATTCTTAAAACACAGATGGGGTTGGGGGGGAGCTGTGGAAGGAAGGGGCAAGAGAAGAGTAAGGATAAAATTATAATGCACATTGGAGACGTTTCCTCAAGTGATGGAGATAGTAAAAAAAAAAAATGCCATTTTGTTTGAGCACAATTGATTTCCAGTGTATTTACAGCATAGATGAAATAAACATCAAGAACTGCAGGTAAACCAAACAGCAAATGTCATTTGGTCCTGAGGGATGCAGCATCCCAACAGCACACAGAGATAGTCAGTCATCCTGTTCTCTTTCAGCTTGTGGTTAACAAATCAGATAGAGGCACAGGGCTCTCTAGGTAGAATGGTGTGCTAAAAATAACCTCCTCACCTCCTTACGTAACCCAGAGGCAATCTCATTCAGTTTCTAAATTTAGAGCCCTCAGCAAAGGCCGGTCTGCTGGGGAGGTGGTTGGTGGTGCCAGTTAGCAGAATGACTCATAGGGTCCAGCTAATAAAAATGAAATTTATCTCGCTCTGGAATAATATATGAAGGGGAACAGGTATGGAACGCATTTTAAAGCTCCCCAAATAAGATAAAGTAAGCTTTGTTATTGCTATCAAAGCAGGAAAGGATGAAAGCGGGACCATTAGACTCAAATTATCTGGTAATAAAAACAAAAATCATATTATGTTTATCTGGTAATCTGATGAGGAGGAATTCTGAAAGCATGACCAAAGCTGCAGCTTGCAGAGTGATTCTATGTGTGGGTCAGCAAGTGGCTGCACAGTGACAATTTCCAAAGCAAAAACAAGATTTACTGTCTTTGAAGTTTTCCATTAAACAAACACATGCTTCCTTCTCAGACCCATTTTGCTGTTCATATCCTGTATCGGTTCTAACAGCAAGTTTACACACACACAACACCATCACTCCTTCCTCATAATTTACTAGGATGGCTCAATAATGAAATCAGCTTTGTTCTAGTCTCTAGTCACAAATTATTGTTTACCTCAGTACCATTTCCATTTTCCAGCCTGCACACTACCAGAAAATTCTAATGTCTAGAATTGTTTGACAGTAATGCCCCACAATAATAAATGCCCACACTGCTGGTTGAAACGTTACAATATCCTCAAGTATCTTGAATTATGTCATAAAGACAGTTATCCAGTTTGGGTGAAAGAGGTTAGGTTAGTGTTCTTTGAAAACTGCTTGTCTGCAGAGGGATGAGAGGAATTTTCCATGAAGCCTCAGGGACTGAAAACATGGGTTCAAGTCCAAGCTTTCTGGCAATCCATTTAAACATTCTGAGCCCCCAAATTCTCATGTATAAAATGGGGCTAATAACATCTTAGCAACATACTGTAAGTTCCAAATACAATAGAGCATGCAAGAATATGTTGGAAATTATTAGCTGAAACTGTAAAATTGCTCTATTTCCCTGAAAGCTAGGTAGACTATGAAACTCAACAACAGGAGCTGGCGCTGTGGCATAGCAGATAAACCCACTGCCTGCAGTGCCGGCATCCTATATGGGTGCCAGTTCAAATCCTGGCTGCTCCACTTGCGACCCAGCTCTCTGCTATGGTCTGGGTAAAGCAGTAGAAGATGGCCCAAGTCTTTGGGCCTCTGCATCCATGTAGTAGACCTGGAATAAGCTCCTGGCTTCCAATCGGTGCAGCTTCAGCTGTTGTGGCCAATTGGGGAGTGAACCAGCGGATGGAAGACCTCTCTCTCTGCCTCTCTGTAACTCTGCCTTTCAAATAAATACATGTTAAAAAAAAAACTCAACAACATAACTTTTTCAAGTGGTCAAACATCCTTAGCAAAACTTCCCTAGCACACACTCTGAGCCACTCTGTGTTTAAAAAAAAAAAGTTTGTGTTTAAGTAAAAGTGTTCCAGTATCTTTAACACACACATAAGCCACTAGATTCAGTCTTGACAAATTCTGGACTAGATAATTGAATTTTCTCTTTCTAAAATTATCTCCTATACACTATTGACAAAAGGGGTTAGTACCTCTGAGTGTATGTAGGGTAAATCTACTTTTACTTTCTAGGAAAATAACATCCCAGTTTCAAACAATAGTTTATATATGGTTTTTGTTTGTTTGTTTGTTTAAAAGGCATGCTGCCCAATGATGAAACTTAGAGGATATTCAATGGCTGACTCACTCTAACATATTCTGAACAAAGGAAGTGTATCTTTACATGTTGTGTATAAACTATGTTTGCCATCACTTTGCACTGCTTATCCAAGAGGTAGTCAGAAAGTTCATGAAGCATGCATAATTTAAAAACCTACACATTAGTTCAGAAAGTTTTACACTGAATTACTATCTTTTAATTCCATTTTCCATGAACTTCTTCAAGTACCTTCATATTTATTTTTAATTTGTCTGAGGCCCATCAAGGAGATAAGGTTCCTAACACTATCTCCTCTTCATCTTTTCATCCTTCTTTCCCCCGATTACAACACTTACCATACCATGAAGTCTACTCTCTCAACAGATTTTTCCAGTGTTAACACCATGTTGTACATACGTTGTACGACAGATCTCCATTATCTTGGGGTGAGCTTTTAGTTTAGCAGCTAAGACAACACATGGGACACTTGCATCCCACACTGGAGTGCCTGCGTTCAAGTCCCAGCTCCGGTCCTGGTTCCAGCTTCCTGCTAATGCACACGCTGGGAGGCAGTGTTAATGGCTCAAGTACTTAGATCCCTGCCACTCATATGGGAGGTGTGAATTGAGCTTCTGGCTTTTCCCTGGCCCATCCTGGCCATTGTGGGTATTTGTGGTGTAAATATGAGGGTATTCTCTCTCCCTCTCCCCCACACACATTTTCTCAAATAAATTTATTAAAAAATATCATTCATCTTACATGACTGAAACTTTATACCCATTGAAAGCAACTCCCCTCCTGTCCCTGATAACCATCAATCTACTGTTTCTGTGACTCAGCCCACTTTAGTTATATCAGAAGTGGAACTGAGAAATGTAAGTTTATTGTACTTAACTTACATATTTGAACAGAAACAAAATTCAAGATATATCCACAGAACAAGACACTAATAAATCCATAACCTGCACTTTTATTTATATATCCATTCCCAAAGTTATTATTTATTGATATACAAGCATCTTTCCTAAGTAGAGCCTGTAGGGAAATGAGATGCTGGAAAAGGAGGAAACGTGACTGTACAGCTAACATGTATGCCACCCTTAGGTTATGCCAAGCATTGTTCTGCACTCTGCCAAGCGCTTTACAAACATCCATGCATGTGATCCTCCCAAGAACTCTCTAAGTGCTATCATCTCTATTTTATTGATTGAGGTACTAGGGTGCCGAAAGGTTAAAAGCAAAGCACCTTTGGGGGGCAGGTGTTTGGTACATTGCCAATTACGGTGCTTGGTTTGAGTCCTGGCTCTTCTGCTTTCGATCCAGATGTCTACTAATGTTCACCCCAAGAGGCAGCAGCGAGGGCTCAAGTTCTTGGGTCCCTGTCACCCATGTGGAAGGTCTAGACTGAAATTTAGCCTCCTAGTTTGGCCCAGCCCCAGCTATTGCACGATTTGTGTAGTGAGCTAGTAGACCCAAGATCTCCTTCTTTCTGCCTTGCCAATAAAACAAAAAATATGTTTTTAAAAAAATCTCAAAATAGCTCTGCTATTTTCAAAGACTCAAACTCAGAGCCAAACTCCCCAAATATTGCACACAACCACTATGCTACATGGCCTGGACTGAGAATCTGTTTTCCTTACAGGGAGGAACCTTGAGTTTGATGCAAGATCTAGGAGGATCTCAGGTACCTCTCAGTGTTTATTGACCACTTGGTCTATTTTCAGCTTCTGGGTAATTTGTAAAGAAGTTCATTAGCTCATAGGTCTGGAGTTCCAAAGGCCGGGCACTAACTTCTGCTTCATCCTGAAGAGAACCTCATAGTGTGGGACAGGAGCAAGAGAGCAGGGGAGGAGAGATGGGACAGGCTTGCTCTTTTTTTTATAACAAAGTCTTCTTGCCAAAATCGCTCTGCAGAACCAGTATTAATTCCCTCCCAGGATGATACCTCCAATGACCTCAGCACCTTCGATAGGTGCCAGCTCTTAAAGGTTTCACCACCTCTCACATCACCACACAGAGAACCAAGCTTTCAGAACATGAACTCTTAGAGGACAATCCACAACCAAATCATTGCACCTGTTAGGATCTACATTGCTTTTGGAAGTTCTTCCTGGATGGTTACATGAGCCGTTTATGAAGATCTCAGTCACAACACAAAGTGAAGTCCTCCCAGATCAGCAGGACAAAACTTAGTCTTAAGATCCAATGTATCAAAGGATGCTCTGCTGAAGTCCCCTGCATCTCTCCTCTCCGCTGTGAAGTTTCCCATACTTTACTAAGCTGGTCAGGAATTTGGGGTGTGGTGAGCATGGAGCTCCCACCATTCCATAGCTGATGAGGAGCTCATCACAGTAACATCAACATGCTCTTTACAAGTGTTTCTGTCTCCACAATATCTAAAACTCAAAAGAAGAGACCAGGTGACAAAAGTCCTGAAAATACTAGATAACAAAACTCATCTGGAAACTCAGTTCTGTCTCAGAACTGTTACCAACTAGGGGTGGGAACTTGATTGGATCATCCATCCCAGTACTTCTGCATTACCATTTGGAGAAATAGGAACTCCTGTGCCTTTTATAGAAAATTCCACAGCTCCAAAGACCCAGCGTTTACTTAAAATTAAGAGCAGAATTGCACACATAAAAACAAATGCGGAGGTCTTTTTTCTTTTCTTTGTTCCAAAGGTCATAAGCCAGGGCCGGCACTGTGGCATAGTGGGTAAAGCTGCTGCCTGCAGTGCCAGCATCCCATATGGGCACCATTCTGAGTCCCAGCTGCTCCACTTCTGATCCAGCTCTCTGCTATGGCCTGGGAAAGCAGAAGAAGATGGAGCAAGTAATTGGGCCCCTGCAACCACGTGGGAGACCCAGAAGGATCCCCTGGCTCCTGGCTTCAGATCGGGCATCTCTGGCCATTGTGGCCATCTGGAGAGTGAACCAGCAGATGGAAGACCTCTCTCTCTCTCTCTCTCTCTCTCTCTCTCTCTCTGCTTCTGCCTCTTTCTCTCTAACTGTGCCTTTCAAGTAAATACATAAATCTTGGCCGGCACCGCGGCTCAATAGGCTAATCCTCTGCCTTGCGGCGCCAGTACACCGAGTTCTAGTCCCGGTCGAGGCACCGGATTCTGTTCCGGTTGCCCCTCTTCCAGGCCAGCTCTCTGCTGTGGCCCGGGAGTGCAGTGGAGGATGGCCCAAGTGCTTGGGCCCTGCACCCCATGGGAGACCAGGAGAAGCACCTGGCTCCTGACTTCGGAACAGCACAGTACACTGGCCCGCGGCAGCCATTGGAGGGTGAACCAACGGCACAGGAAGACCTTTCTCTCTGTCTCTCACTGTCCACTCTGCCTGCCAAAAAAAAAAAGTAAATACATAAATCTTAAAAAAAAACAAAAAACAAACAAACTAACAAAAGGTCATGGACCTAATCATTGCCCAAAAGTTTTGGACCCTAGAAGCAAAGGGGATCCTTAAACTCAATCAAAAAGTTAACTACAATTATCTTCTATTTTGAAGTGTGCCTGCCAATGCAGCAAAGAATATCCACAAGCTTTAGCCTGCTCTGCTATACAATACCATTTCAGCTATACCCTGTCGTAACCAAGAGCCACAAATTTAATGACCCAGACTAGAAGGCTTGGTCAGCTTTTATGCTTGAGAGAGACATGCAATGGAGACTCAGCTACTGAACCACTGAAAGACATAATACTATGGTATCTAAATTCAAAGTAAATAAGCTATGAAAAAATTATAGGGATAAACACACAAAAAATCACAATTCTCTGCAGTATCATCAGCTATCTAGCTAATCCAACTACATAGAAAATAGTTCCAAAATTACAAGTGGAAAAAACCTGTGCAACTGAAATAGCTGGTGCCAGGTTCACACACAAAGCTATATGACTTGCCTCACAGAAAGGCACCTCAAGTATTCTTTCACAATATATATGTCATAACTTTACCTATACTTCTAACAAACTTAGTTACTTGGTTGGCATATTGAAAAAAAAAAGATTAACGCTCTAAATCCGACATAGGGTAGAGTTGGGAGTAACAGAAACAGGTGCACTGATGCGGTAAGAGAAAAGACACAGAAACTTCAAAGGAGAAACACAACTAGTATTCCAAAGACACAGTTGTTTAAGGTACGAAATCCTCCTTGATTACAACAGTAGGACCTGAAGATTGAGCACAACTGTTGTTATTCATGGTGATCCTAAACCACCTGAAATATTCAGACCACATTCAGGATTCTGGTATAGGAATCAAAAAAGATGGAAGTACATTATTAAATATTTCCATCAAATAGTTAAAATAAATGAAATATTGACAGGCACAGGATTTTTCCCTAAATGGAAAATTTCTTTAACTGGACCAAATAATTTCCTTATTATGACAGTACATTTATCAGTGATTATCCTAAACAATCTTTGCAGTATACCATACTAAAAACTCAAAACAATGGTAACAAATAAAAACATTAGGGAAAAAATACAGAAATAGGGTTTAGGGCTTATTCTTCAGGCAAAGCTAACAAAGAGGCTGAATGTGACAAAGGTGACAAACGATGACACAGGAGAGAGAACATTTATAGTTGGGACAACATCATTTTAGACACAAAAACCCTGGAGGGATGATACCATGATCAGAGCTCTGAAATCCTGATCAAAATCCTTATCATATGTGAAAACATGTTCTCTCTGAAATTTAAATCCCTGGACCTGTTCTTATGATCTCTTAAGACTGCAGCAACCAACATCTTGGTTTTCAAAGGATGCTTGAAAGTCTCCGGCAGACAGCAATCCTCCACAAAATCCAGTCCCATTATGCTTCAGTGCAATTGAGAACAGGGCAGGGAGGCCAGGGGAGGTGGGCAGGAACAGGCTGTTGTACAAGCATGAATGACACAGCTGGGAGATGCCATGGGTACAGAACCTGACTGAATGGATCCTATTTCACAATGCAAGCTGGCCATGAAGCACCAAGTGATATGGTGCTTGTTTTGTGCCACCAGGGCCAAGAAGCTCACCAAACCCTAATGTATGTGTGTATATACATACATACACACACACACACACACACACTTATCTGAGTTCACAGCATCAATACTCGCTATTTCCTCTTAGAAGCCCATCATATTGATTCCACTGTTATCCCTAGGCAGAGAGACAGGATTAAGATCTCATCTATTTGCCTTTGTATAGAAATCCTTTCCGTTCAAGGAGGAATGACCTACATGAGTAGGCATTGGTCTTTCTTCCTTTCTTTGTCTTTCTCAGATAATCTGTATTTTCTCTGTGTATGTGTGTGTATACACCATAGCTTCCCCCATAACTATGTTCAACTAGAAGTTGGAATTAGGTGATGGAAAAACCCCTTACAAAAATCCCTACTGTCAAACACCATCTCTTACCGAGTCATTTACTCCTCTAACTGCCTAGAAAATGGCCTCTTCGAGTGAACCAAATGGCATCTCAAGTTGCTTGAGAAATCTAATGCACCTCCTTCTACCAGGCAATCTGCTCTCTTTTCATATGTAGCATTAGGCCTATTATCCTTAATTCCACAACCCACGCAGGCTGTTACCTAGGCAACAGCATTCCCAGATTGTACATTGGTCAGCCAAAATTTTCATCCATCTTTGTGAGTCAAATGGGTGTCTAATATAATCAAATATACCAAAATTGACTTTCAAAACAGTTATAAAAGGAAATTTGAGAAATAGCTACAACCTCAGTGGTCAAAAGGAAGGTTGGTTTGTGCAGAGAGGTGTTTAGTCAGCTGTCAAAGCACAAGGAGGTCTCTACCGGCCAGCTTAGTCACTCCAATTCTAATAGCAACTGAGAACGTGCTAATGGTTGTTTGGAGGATTTTCTTTTCTGTTCCTTAGAGGAAAAATAAAAATGCATGATATTGTGTTCATTTGGAACATTCCAGAGGCTGACTGAGTGGATGATTTGGGTACAAATCATTGATTCGGAAGGTGATCTCAGGCTGAACTCTAAAGGGGAGGAGGGTAAGACATAAAAGGGGAAAAAGCGAATAATGCATTAATGAACTGGCTACTGCTGTGGGAAATTGGGACACAATCTCACTGGAGACCCTAGTAAAACAGTGTGGAACACACCTCAGAACGGTCTGACCGAAGGTGGGGAATCCAAGCATTCAGCATTTATTCCCATCCCTTGTTGGTTGAGGGTAGCTCCCGTGCCCAAACTCCCAGGCACCTGCAGCCTGTCCTGCACCTGCTGTCAGAGAATGCCTCGGGCAGAAATACACTACTGAAACTGGCTGCAGCGACTGTGCAGCCTCCACAGCAGTACTGAAGTAACTGAAAATGCAATGAGAGTCAAAACCACTTTCAGAAGCTGATCAATAAAATTTGCAGGAGCTTCAAATATGCAGCCAAAATGTAACAATTTGAAATGGAGCAAAATAACCAAACTACAGAATTTACTCAGGACCAATGTTAAGTACATCATCCTCATTTTTCTGATCACAGAGCTCAGAAAGCAGCCGGCCTCTGCAGATGACATTGTGATGAGAGCAAAGGAATATTTGAGATCCAAACACAGCACTGAAGAGTTGGTGTGTTGGAGAGAAAAGGAATCTACACCAAAGAGAAAGTCAAAGCAAAGGCTCCTTCTTACCGAACTCCTCTGCAAGAAAGCCAAGTCCTGGGGCCGGCGCCACAGCTCACTTAGTTAATCCTCCGCCTGCGGCGCCGGCACACCGAGTTCTAGTCCCGGTTGCTCCTCTTCCAGTCCAGCTCTCTGCTGCGGCCCAGGAGGGCAGTGGAGGATGGCCCAAGTGCTTGGGCCCTGTACCCACATGGGAGACCAGGAAGAAGCACCTGGCTCCTGGCTTTGGATCGGTGCAGCAGTGGCTGTGGTGGCCATTTGGGGGGTGAAACAATGGAAGGAAGACCTTTCTCTCTGTCTTTCTCTCTCTCACTGTCTAACTCTGCCTGTCAAATAAAAAAAAAGCAAGCCAACGTCCTCCACTCTGCCCACTTGGGACCAGCTCTGACATACGTATGCTTGATCATTGTTCCCAAAACAAGAAGAAAGGCAACATACCATGGATTGGGAAGACATGGAGTCCAGGGCATTGTGGGGCCTTATGTCAAGTCAGGGGATGTGGTGGCAGGAAAGCCTTTTGGGAAATAATGGAAGAGACCAGAAACTGAGAAAACTCTGAAAAGCAGAGAAATTCTAAGGATAGACTTTAAAGCCTTTGCAAACTTCTCTGTGCCTCTCTTTCCCCATCTGTAGGTTGGGATAATACAAATGCCTACTATTGAATTGTTGCGAGTTAAATGAGATGACCTTTACCATGGACTTAACACGATGCCTAGCACATTCACTAAACACTAGCTTTCGGAGGGTGTGGGAGAGAGCAGAGCTTGGGTGAATCTATAGACAGGGGCTATGGAGGCTGCAGAGAATGAGATGTTTAAACGTTAAGTTGAGGAGCAGGCATTTGGTGCAGTATTAAGAGCCACATGGGATGCCTACATCCCTTATCAAACCAGTGGGTTTCAGTCTCGGGTTGGCTCCTGATTCCAGCTTCAAACTAATGCGCACCCTGGGAAGCAGCAGATGATAGCTCAAGTACTTGGGTCGCTAACACCCACATGGGCAACCCCAATGGAGGTCCAGGCTCTTGGATTTCATCTGGGCCACTCTGAGCTGTTACGGACATTTGGGGAGTGAACCAGTAGGTGGAAAACCAATCAATCCCCCCTGACTTTACATTTTTCAATGTTTTTTAAAAATGAAAAAAAAATAAAATTCAAAAACAACATCCTAGAATGAGATGAAAGGGGTGGAATCAGGAATCAAAAAGTATTATGCTCCCTAGGGAATTCTGCTTAAAACTTGCCACTAATGATGTCACCTGTTGTTACTATGATTAGTTGTTCACAAATCTCCATTTCCTGCTAGTCTGAACTCCATGAACTGCACTTGATGAGTTTAATATATGTGGCAGGCAGTGTTCTAGGCACTAAAGTAATGAACTGAACAAGTACTCTGCACTCAAGGACACAAACAAATATTACAGGAAAAGTAATCAAGAGGATTACAGGGAGTAATTCAGCAGGAAAAAAAAAGGATGGTGTGCCAACATGTAGTGCATGGATGACCTGGAACGGCTTTGCTGATGAACTCGCATTTTAGAAGAAACTCACCATAAATATGGGGGAAGGGACCAAGTTAATCTCCTAAAAGGAGTGTGAGGAGGGAATAGCATGGAGAAGTGCTAGGCTAGATTGGAGTTGGAAAGAGGCAGCTGTCACAGCCAGGCCAGGAAGTAGCAGGAAGAGAAGTCATGTAAGGCAGAAGGTCTTGAACTCCAACGCACCACACAATCACAGGCAAAGCTTTGAAACAGTCCAGATTCCAAGTTGTAACACAAATCATTTTAATCAGCATCTGGGAGCAAGATCCAGGCAGGGGAATTTTTCAAAGATCCGTGGGTGATTGGTTTGTGGCAAACCATGAGAAGCACTTAGGTAGCTTTTTTTTTTTAATTAATTCACAGGCTTTTATTGGGGTTCCGCTCCCAGGTGAAGTTCCCCGGTCCCAATAGAGCAACTGAGCGGCGGCTGGGGAAGTCACGCATCAGAGATTGGAAGAGCTCCTTTTATAGATTCAGGGCATGGGGGTTAAAGGTTGAGGCGGGTCTGATCCTCATTGGTTGACCTTTAGGCACCTGCAGGGACCTTGACAAGGACTTTCTTCCCCTGAAGTAGGCCTCTCCATTCCCGGAAGTGCAGGCCTTCCCTCCTTGCAGATCCAAAAGCTTAGGTAGCTTTTTGAAAACCATTTTAAGAACTCTAGATTTTGATAGGTAGGAACCAAGATGGTGGCCAAGATGCTCTGGTGACTACATCCCACAGAGACGCCAATGCACACAGCTTTACACACACCACATCACCTTCACAAGGGCTGAAGAAGCCCGGTGAGAGGCCACAGTTCCTCATTCTCCTAGAATCCTAAAGAAAGTCACATTGAGGAAAGCAGTAAGGAAAGAGTTGCCCATATCACCCCTCTGCCAGCTCCAAGAGATGGGCACGAAGAGAAACGCCTCCCACTTGGACTATGGAGAAGAGACTGATTCCCAGTTCCAGGCAACAGTGATAACATTCAGAGTCTCCAAGCTCCTTTTCCCAGGCCTATCCTGCTGGAGTGGATGTTTAGAAACTCCACAGCCAGGAAGCCTCTGCGACTTCTCCCCCATTCACCTGCAGAAAGCATACAACTCCGGCCCCCAGTGGAGAGGCCAGAAGAGGGAGCTTTCGACCATGCCTTGGAGCTCAGAGCTGAGCCTATTATGCCAAGATCCAGTAACTGATAAAGGCCAAAGGCCTCTACCGCCACATTATGCTCACAGACCAAGCCTCTAGACTCACCTGGCTTCAGGTGGAGACCTGGGCTCCTGTGGATCGAGCTCATCTTGGCTTGTGTCACTGCTGGCTGTGGGTGGGTTTGGCAGACACCCCCAGGACTTGGTGAGGTCCGCCAACTATGAGACCCAGATGAGACCAGCACAGGACCAGTCTGGGCAGCCAGGGGACTGCCTTTTTCACTCTCCTCCCATGTTGGGCAGACGGTAAGGAGCCGTAGAACTCTGTCTTGACAACCAGTGCTGGACTAGCAAAGCCCAACACTGGACAGATCCTGTTTCTGTTGCCAGACAAGTGGCTGTGGATGGAGTCTCTAGACCTGACCCAGTAGCCAGAGAACTGTCATGGTCAGACAGACCCATCTGGGCATGTATCCCCACCAGCCTCTCATGAATATGATGTGGACCCTCAAAAATACACAGCAGGGACCAGTGCTGTGTGCAGCGGGTTATTGCCCTGGCCTGAAGCGCCCGCATCCCATATGGGCGCTGGTTCTAGTCCCGGCCGCTCCTCTTCCAATCCAGCTCTCTGCTATGTCCTGAGAAAGCAGTAGAAGATGGCCCAAGACCTTGGGCCCCTGCACCCAAGTGGGAGACCCAGAAGAAGCTTCTGGCTCCTGGTTTCGGATCGGCACAGCTCCAACTGTTGCGGCCATCTGGGGAGTGAACCAACGGACGAAAGACCTCTCTCTCTCTCTCTCTGCCTCTCTTCTCTCTGTGTAACTCTGACTTTCAAATAAATAAAAATAAATCTTAAAAAAATACACAGCACACAGGGCCTGGTGAGTGTAAAACCCAGCTATGATCCACCTACAGCCTGTCTCTATCATCCCTCTATCAACTTTGGGCAGACAGCAAGAGACCATGGGACTGTGTCTTGTAATATGAGCTGGGCAGGGAAAAACCCCAGATGGGGCAGGTCCTAAAGGTTTCCATCCCTAGGCAAGTACTTTTGGAGAGTCTCTTGACTTGCCACAATAATGGGTGGAGACCTGTGCCCTGGTGAGACAGATTTGTTGATGGGTAGCATCATCAGCCTCTCAAGTCTGGTGTGCATCCCCAAGACCATATAGGGACTGGTGACTGAGACCCAGATGTGAACTACTTAAGGGCTGCCTGAGTAGCTGAGGGATGACTTAGACTTACCTACAATCCTAGAAGACATCAAGGAGCTGCAGGATTATTTTGGGACTCAGTTCCAGGTTGGTAAAACCCAGTGTTGAACATATCCTAACGGTGCATGTTCCCAGATCAGTGCTTGCAAACACAGCCTTTGCTTCAGTACCCAGTAGAATTGTGGCTGGTAGGTATGGCACTGGGCAGTGAGCCCAGTTCAGCAGCAGGCAGACCATGGCAGAGTGAACTTCAGTCATACCCCTGATGTGGTGGGGTATGGGCTCCAGGAGTGATCTAGCTTTAAGGCATTCAGGGATACAAGACAAGGAGTCTGCACCCAACACAGGCCGAGGAAGAGGCTTATAGGGACAGACTATGCCTTTGCAGCCACTTCTCCAATTCATACTGAACACCACATCAACTGCAGATTTGGTACAAATTTGAGTTTGCAGAGTAGTGCAGGAATTAATCAGTGACAAATCTATCAATAGCTTTCCTGGAGCATACCTTGACTTGGGATAGTATCCAGTTCTGAAATAGCAGAACCATAGGCTCAAAGAAAATAAACAATCTGCTTAGAATTTATAGAAGGATAAGCACAAATGAAGCCAGATTGCTACAACTAATCCTTCAACGTGCAGATGCCACTGTATACCAGTAGGCATGAAGAACTTCCGGGAAATGTAATCTCAGCTAAAGAGAAAAATCAGATGCCAGAACCCAACCACCTAGGAATTGAAAATCCCAAATGCTTGCATGAAGATTTCAAAACAGCTGTTTTAAGGAAACACAAAGAAATTCAAGAAAGCACACAAAAATGACTCAATATTTTAACAGATTTGATAGAGATGAAATTAAACAAAATCAAGCAGAAATCCTTCAACTGAAAAGTATGTTAGTTAATAATTACAAACATGATGTCCATTATCAATAGCAGAATAGATCAATAAGAATCAAGAATCAGTGAGCTCAAAGACAGGCTATTTGAAAATGCATAGTTCCAGGAGAAAAAAAAGAAGAGTTGAAGCATCAAGAGGAATGATAAAAGTTTAAGGGAACTATGGATTAGCATGAAAATAACAAATATTTTCGTTATTGTGATTCTACAGAGAATGCCAAAGAGGTGGGAAATATATTCAAAGAGATAAGGACAGAAAACTCCACAAACCTAGATGAAGATACAAGTCTCCAGGTACAGGAAGGTGAAAGGTCACCAGTCAGACGCAACCCAACCAACACATATTACAACAAAGACACATTACAACCAAGGTATCCCAAGATTAGAGATAGAGAGAGGACTTTCAAATCTGCAAGAGGAAAGCAGTGATACATAGAGAGCCCCAGTTCGCCTATTGCGGACTGCTCAGCGCTAACTGTACAGGCCAGGAGGGAATGGAATGAGACAGTTACAGTACTGATGGGTTAAAAAAACTGCAGCCAGGAGTCCTGTACCAAGCAAAGCTATCCTTTAGACAAGCGGGAGAAGTAAGACATTAAGATATTTCCAGACCAAAAAAAAAAAAAGAAAAGCTGGTAATTAATCACCACCAGATTTGTGTTTAAAAAAAAAATGGAAATTCTTAAAACAAAAAGAAACATGTTATCAAGTAAGAATAAAATATCAGACAGTAGAAAACACACTGTTAAATGTCACAATACCAGGTCAAAAGGCTCCAGTATCATAAACATGGTGTATAAACCTTTTTTATCTTTAATATAACAAAAAAATTTTAATTTCTCATTGAAATGTTAAGAGACAGGCAGGGCCAGCGCTGTGGCATAGCAGGTAAAGCCACCGCCTCCAGTGCTGGCATCCCATAGGGCACCTGTTTCAGTCTCAGCTGTTCCACTCAGATCCAGCTCTCTGCTATGGCCTGGAAAAGCAGAGGAAGATGCCCCAAGTCCTTGGGCCCCTGCACCCACGTGGGAGACCCAGAGGAAGCTTCTGGTTTCAGATCAGGACAGCTCCTGTCATTGTGGCCACCTGGGGAGTGAACCAGAGGATGGAAGACCTCTCTCTCTCTCTCTCTGCCTCTGCCTCTCTAACTCTGACTTCAAATAAGTAAAATAAATCTTAAAAAAAAAGACAGGCAATATAAAAAAAATTAACAGCCAAATTCCAATGGCATTTTTAAGCAAACAGAAAAAAATTAAAATTTGTGTAGAATCACAAAACATCTTTAATAGCAAAAGTTATCTTGAGCAAAAAGAACAAAGAAGGAGGTATTATACTACCTGACTGAAACATATTACAAAGCTATAGTAATTATAACAGCATGGAATTGGCATAAAAACAGATCTACAGACCGATAGAAAAAAAAAAAGGTCTGTAATCTGCTCTATTTTTATTTAGTAAATATAAATTTCCAAAGTACAGTTTATGGATTACAATGGCTTCCCCCCCCCATAATTTCCCTCCCACTCACACCCCTCCCATCTCCCGCTCCCTCTCCCATTCCATTCACATCAAGATTCATTTTCAATTATCTCTATATACAGAAGATCGAGTTAGTATATATTAGGTAAAGATTTCATCAGTTTGCACCCACACAGAAACACAAAGTATAAAATACTGTTTCAGTACTAGTTATAACACTACTTCACATTGGACAACACATTAAGGACAGATCCCACATGAGAAGTAAGTACACAGTGACTCCTGTTGTTGAATTAACAATTTGACACTCTTGTTTATGGCGTCAGTAATCTCCCTAGGTTCTAGTCATGAGTTTCCAAGGCTATGGAAGCCTTTTGAGTTCACCAACTTCAATTTTATTCCAACAGGGCCATAGTCAAAGTAGAAGTTCTCTCCTCCCTTCAGAGAAAGGTACCTCCTTCTTTGATGGCCCCATTCTTTCCACTGGGATCTCACTTGCAGAGATCTTTCATTTAGGTCTTCTTTTTTTTTTCCAGAGTGTCTTGGCTTTCCATGCCTAAAATACTCTCATGGGCTCTTCAGCCATATCCGAATGCCTTAAGGGCTGATTCTGAGGCCAGAGTGCTATTTAGGATGCCATATCCAATTGCTTAAGTGCTGCTTCTGAGGCCAGAGTGCTATTTAGGACATCTGCCATTCTATGAGTCTGCTGTGTATCCCGCTTCCCATGATGGATTGTTCTCTCCCTTTTTGATTATATCAGTTAGTATTAGCAGACACTAGTCTTGCTTGTGTGATCCCTTTGACTCTTAGACCTATTAGTGTGATCAATTGTGAACTGAAATTGATCACTTGGACTAGTGAGGTGGCATTGGTACATGCCACCTTGATGGGATTGTATTGGAATCCCCTGGCACATTTCTAACTCTACCATTTGGGGCAAGTCCGACTGAGCATGTCCCAAATTGTACATTAACACATTTAAATTTATAATTTTCATGATGTTTATAGTACTTCCATTACACAAGCATAGGTGCCTCAACCAATGTCAGAAACATGGATTAATTCATGTTTTTCCACTTAAAGTCCAGAACTATTGCTACTATGCCAGTATATCTGTCATAATGTTCAGGCTGAATATCAATACCCCAATCAAAACACAATGAGGACTGAAGGGAAAAATTTAGTCTCAACCCATCAATTCACCCAATAAGGCTACAGAATTCAGCATCCAATACCATTTTCATGTTTCTTAGAAAAGCTCAAAAGCCAAGTGGATTGGATCAAGAAGAAACTGATGGCACTAACAATCCAGGTTCTATACTCACACTAATCTGTATAATGTACATATACACACTGTACATGTTACCTGGATTTTGTATACTTTTAATTATTGAAGTGCATTGAGGTTAATTTTGTACATATTAAGGAATTGCAGCAATACCTGAAGAAAATAATTCCTCCATGTCAAATTACTTTTCTTTTTAATCTGTATTCACTATAATTATGCAGGAGCAAACACAAGGATAAAACACTTATTTTCAATACATTTTGAATATGAATTTCTATCTTTCATTATTTTTTCCCAAAGTTAATTTCCCAGAATTATAAGGTATCAGATGCAAAACATATGTAATATTACCAAGTTATCAATAAATTTTGACTGCATTGCAGACTATAAATAATCATCACTGAAATTCATTAAGATATACATTTACCTCCAATTCATGCATATTTACTAGGCATGGGTTAAGATAAGACATCTGGGAATTGTTTGACAAATCTGGCCAAGTAGATAACAATGTTATTGAAATATTTTAATAGTTACTCTCACTAAATAGTAAATAGTAAGAGATTTGAATTACTAAGAGTGCTAACATTTTTCCATAATAAGTTATTTATGTAATTTAAGAATAAGAAAATGTATTGACTCCAGGTTAAAATTAACCAGAATAATCTTCAATGTCCTTCAGTACCACAGAGTAATATCTACCTTCCAATTGATTTACAGCATTTAGATTCGAAGTGAGAGGATACATTAATGTAGTTTAGACATATAAGTTATTGATATATGTTGGATTACAAACTGAAACTTTTGGTTCAATATTTCATCTAATATTGCCAAAGATTCCTGAAAGAAGTGGCTCAAAAGAGTTCTTGGATATTAGATACAAAAAGGAAAGGAAAAAGAAAACCTAACAAACTGTAAACGTATGGGTGGAATTTCCTTTACTCTTGAATCTAAACCTTAAGGGTAAAGAATTTAACAAAACACATTTGAGTTTTCTGTAACATGAACCATTTGAAAGTTACACAGGGAATTCATCTTCACTGAAGACAGATGAGATTCCTACTCTAGTGTTTAGTATATTGAAGTTTCTCTCCTATTATTTGAAATATTTATACCATACAATTAAAATACCATTCTTTGAACTCAATAGTCATGAATCTATATATGGGTAGTTGAGAGATGTTTTTCTACATTCCAGAGCCAGAAAAACTGAGAAATAGAAACATTTTTAAAAAGAAAACACATCAATTGATTGATCGATAGATGACAGAACAGCTGTCCCATGATTTGACCTTTCTTTTCTCAACTTAAAGCAGTCTTTTCCAAGTGATCATGCTTCTGACCAATAAGTGCTTCTTGGAAAATGAGTAAACAGAAGAGGACTGAAAAATTTAAATGGTAAATTGGGACATTTTTTATGCTTGAGTCCATTGCCTTCTCAATGATACATTTTTTAGTATTGTCAAAAAATATTTTTAAAAATAGGGTTTCCCAGTTTATATAACATAATAATTCAAATAAAATGTTAAAGTAGTGAAAAAAAATCACAGATAGTATTTTTATCTAAATCTTAAAGCAATTATGATCAGAATTTTATAAAAGATTTGAATGTTCAGAGGGATTCTATCTAAAATAACTAATGTTCTACTTTATATTGCTTTTTAATATATGCACATATAGAAATACAAATACGTAACAATTCATAAGCATGTATGACCACTCAGATGATAATCCAATAGTATATAACATGAAGATTTTGAATTTAAATTTTGAAATGGAATATATTTGCATTCAAACTCTCAACAACTGATGAAATTGAAATGCATTGAAAGAATCATCAAGAAGGACCACAGGTAGTAGTGGGAATATTTTGCATTCTAGATTACAGACCTTTTAAGCCACACCACACATCTATAGGCAACTGATCTTTGACAAAGGTGTTAAGAATAGGCATTGGAAAAATGATACTTTTTAGTAAGTGGTGTTGGGAAAACTGGATATCCACAGGCAGAAAAATGAAACTAGGCCCCTATTTCTCATCATGTACAAAAATCAAGCCAAAGTTGGATTAAAGTCTGAAGTTGAGATTGAGAACTTTGAAACTATTAGAAGAGAATACAGGGCAAACACTTCAGGACATTGGAATAGGTAACGATTTTCTGGCGCAGACTCCAAAAGCACAGCAAACAAAACCAAAATGAGACAAAAGGGAATTCAAACTTTTGCACAGCAAAGGAAACAATCAAGAAGGAAGTGACCATCCATAGAATGGGGAAATTATTCATAAGCTATACATCTGACAAGAGGTTAATATCCAGAGTATTTAAGGAACTTAACACAACAGCAATAAAACAATACAATTAAGAAACGGTAAAATTGTTAAGTCAGCAACAGGAGTCACTGTGTACTTACATGTCATGTGGGATCTGTCCTTAATGTGTTGTCTAATGTGCAGTGATGCTATAACTAGTACTGAAACAGTATTTTTACACTTTGCATTTCTGTGTGGGTGCAAACTGATGAAATCTTTACTAATTATATACAGAATTGATCTTCTGTATATAAAGATAATTGGAAATGAAAAAAAAAACTGGTGTTAAATTGGAAATGGCATAGAAAATTAATTTTTAAAAAAATATTATGTAGGATCTCTGTCTTTAATGTGCTGTACACTCTTATTTAATGCTATAACTAGTACTCCGACAGTATTTTTTTCATTTTGTGTTGCTATATGGGGGCAAACTGTTGAGGCATTGTAGAAGAAAGTTGGAGTTTCTTCAAAAACCTAAAAATAGAACTACCATGTGATGTAGCATGCCCAGCCTTGGATATATATTGAAAGGAAATGAAATTCATCTGTCTAAGACACATTTGCACTCCATATTTATTGCACCACCATTTACAATAGCTAGGAAATGAAAACAACCTCAGTGTCCATTCACTGATGAATGGATAAAGAAATTGTGGTACATAAACACAATGAAATATTACTCAGACGTGGAAGTTATTATATTCAAGATAAACAGGCCAGGCACAGAAAGACAGGTGTTGGATGATCTCATTCATATGTGGAGTCTAAAAAGTAAGTGATCTCACAGAAGTTAAAAATCTAACCAGTGCCTTTGGCTCAGTGCCCAAGGTGCCTTTAAGTCAGCCAGACCTCAAAGCCCAGGACTTTGATCCAAGGACAGACTTAAAACTTTACTCCTGGCCGGCGTCGCGGCTCACTAGGCTAATCCTCCGCCTTGCGGCGCCAGCACACCGGGTTCTAGTCCCGGTCGGGGCACCAATCCTGTCCCGGTTGCCCCTCTTCCAGGCCAGCTCTCTGCTGTGGCCATGGAGTGCAGTGGAGGATGGCCCAAGTGCTTGGGCCCTGCACCCCATGGGAGACTAGGATAAGCACCTGGCTCCTGCCATCGGATCAGCGCGGTGAGCTGGCTGCAGCGCGCCTACCGCGGTGGCCATTGGAGGGTGAACCAACGGCAAAAGGAAGACCTTTCTCTCTGTCTCTCTCTCTCTCACTGTCCACTCTGCCTGTCAAAAAAATAAATAAAATAAAATAAAAATTAAAAAAAAAAACTTTACTCCAGGGCTGTGTGCCATGGCACAGTGGGTTGAGCTACCACTTGTGACACCCACACCTCATACTGAAGTACTGGTTTCAGTCCTGGCTGCTCCACATCAGATTCATTTTCCTGCCAGTACATCCCTAGAGGCAGCAGCTAACGGCTCTTCTGTTTAGGGCCCTGTTCTTTTGTGGGAGACCCAGGTGGAATTACAGGTTCCTGGCTTTGTCCCAGCCCAGTCTTGGCTGTTGTGGGCATTTGTAGAGTAAACCAATGGAAGGAAGATGTGTCTCTGTCTCTCTCATGAAGAATGAACATTTAAAAATGTATAATTTTGGTTACCAGAGTCCTGGGACAAAGTTGGGAGGGAGGGTAGAAGCAAGGTTGATTGGCGAGTACTAGCTTATAGCTAGTAAGAAGTCCTGGGGTTCTGTTGTACAGTAGGGTGACTGCATAGAATGGTAATGTACTAGACATTTCTTTATAAAAGAACCTAGGACACTGGGATTCTGGATGCTTTTGCTCTAAGTAAATGGTAATTGTTGAAAGAATCTATTTGCTCTGATTGGACATTTCACAGTGTATATATGTAATTACACATTAAATAGCAGCCCATAAATTGGTACAATTTCTATGTCCGTTACATGTTTTTCAGTTAAAAAGAACAGAACTCTGGCTTTTACACTGAAGTGAAAGCCACAGAGTTTTTTGCGAAGCGAAGGACCAGGATTTCTATTTTCAAAGGTTTACTCTGGCTGCTGCTTATAGAATGGAAAGAGGAATGACGCAGCAAGATCAGTTAGGAGGCAAAACAGTACTTCGTTGATTTTCTGTATCCCCAGTGCCTAGCACAATTGCAGACATAAAATTAATATCCCAACGACGTTCCTTCAGCCTGAAACCTCATCCTGCACATCTATGAATGGTTTATCACCGTAGTTCCTTCAGAGAGTTCCCACATAAAATTCAGGACATCCAGTGAAATGGGAATTGCATAGAAACAATGAATGATCTTTCAGTATTGCATGGGACATACTTAGTCTCAAAATGGTTGTGGTTGGTCAGCTGATGCTCAAATATAAGTGAACTTTTTTTTCTGCTTATTTTTCATTTTAACTGGACCGTATCTTTTCATTTGCTGAATCTGGCAGCCCTACCCAGGGCTTGCACAAGAGGCTTTCCCTGATTATCGAATACAGAAATGAAGTGCTCATGCCCAGGATTCTCCTTCTCCTTTATCCTTCTTCACTTAGCGTCAGAACTCCACTCCATACCTGACTTGACAAACATCGATTGGGTCCTTCATCATTTCCCCTACTGCAGGGTGAGCTAAAGGAGGGCAGGAATCCTGCTGTATTCCCAGTAGCACACAGAGAACCTGGAACAGTGTCTGGCATATGAATCAACTCAATGAATATTCATGGAAGGAAGGAGCCAACAAAGGAGGGAGAAAACAAAGAAAGAAATCATCTTACAAACAGACTTAAAGGCTTCTTTTGAACCAAAATAAACTTTTAATTCCATTTTCCATGAACTTCTTGAGGTGTCTTCATGCAGTATTGGAAAACAGAAGTAAAGAATGAGTAACAGGACAGAACTACCCCGGAGGAAGAAAAGTAGTTCACCTCCCCGCGGTTGAGATCACTGGCCCAAACTGTGAGTGGCAGAACTGGGCAGAAAATTCAGTGAGAGAGTCCAGTGTTGAGAAAATGCATAGTTGGGACATGGGCAATCGAAGAAGCAGTGGCAAACAGTCATCAGTGCCTGGAGGAACTAGTTGAGGTTGACATGCGTCATCTTCACAGGGATTCATCTTGGTAGGCTTACAATCATCACCAGTGGGGATTGCTGGCCTAGGACTAGAAGAAAATAGGAAAGTCCTTCCAAAAGGTCATGGGGAAATGTAATGAAAAGTTAAGTATGTTCTTGAGCAAAAAATTTTTTGAAATCCACATATTTCATAATCTGCATTTCTGTGACCACTTCCCTATGCTTGGATTTCAACATTTTCACACCAAAATAATCTTGTAGTTCCATTTTCCATGAACTTTTTGAAGCACTCTCATACACATAAATGCTGCTTAAAGAGTTGAGGTTTCAGAGGGCCAACTGATCAAAGAACCAAGAAAATGGATTCCTTGCGGCGCCGGCACACCGGGTTCTAGTCCCGGTCGGGGCACCGATCCTGTCCCGGTTGCCCCTCTTCCAGGCCAGCTCTCTGCTGTGGCCCGGGAGTGCAGTGGAGGATGGCCCAAGTACTTGGGCCCTGCACCCGCTTGGGAGACCAGGAGAAGCACCTGGCTCCTGCCTTCGGATCAGTGCAGTGCGCTGGCCGCAGCGCGCCGGCCGCGGCGGCCATTGGAGGGTGAACCAACGGCAAAAGGAAGACCTTTCTCTCTGTCTCTCTCTCACTGTCCACTCTGCCTGTCAAAAAAAAAAAAAAGAAAGAAAATGGATTCCTAATTTAAGATAACCTAAAATTCCTTCCGGTTTAGTAGAGAAGAGGATAGGGAGAAGTCATTAGACCTACTCCTCAAGAAGGGGACCAGGACCAAGTGTTGGTGCAGTTAGGATATTGTGGATGATTGACGGGAAGGGGTAAAGTGTATCAGAGCACTTAACCATATTGCATATGAAGCCGGAGGCCCAGAGTCTGCCATCTGGTAGCTGTGTAACTTGGGGCAAGTTACTTAATATTTCTCTGCCTCAGTCAATTCCTCATTTATAAACTTAGGCTTATGCTTCAGAAGCTGTGCTGTGATGAGATGAGTTAGTGTGTGTCAAGTACTTAAGATAGTGCCTAGTAGGTGGCTGTTAAGTATCAGCTGCCATAACCATGGGTATGGGTTGTTTCCCTTGAGTGGAAATGAAAGTGGTTGAAATACAGGAAGCCTACAGTGAGATAAATCAATCAAATATGCCAGATCAGTTGCAAGAAAAATAAAGGAAGCACAAAGTAAAAATGAAAGTGCAGAATATAAAACTGGAAACACTATTAAACATAGAACTGATTGATTCAAGAGTTAGTTTTCAGAAAATCAGCAAATCTATTTTTAAAAATAAAATAATACAGGGTGTGGGGCCGGCACTGTGGCATAGCATGTAAAGCCACTGCCTGCAGCACCAGCATCCCAAGTGGGTGCCAATTCAAGACCTGGCTGCCCCACTTCCGATCCAGCTACCTGCTAATGTGCCCGTGTAGAGCAGTGAAGATGGCCCGAGCGCTTGGGCCCCTGCACCCATGTGGGAGACCCAGAAGAAGCTCCTGGTTCCCAACTTTCAGATTGGACCAGCTACAGCCATTGTGGCCATTTGGAGAGTGAACCAGCAGATGGAAGACCTCTCTCCCTCTGCCTCTGCCTCTCTGTAACTCTGCCTTACCAATAAATCAATCAATCTTAAAAGAATGACTTTTAAAAAAAGATACAGAGTCTAAGGTACTATGTATTATATTTTAATAATTACAATCAGAGGTGAGCTACTGAAGAGCATGAGCTTTTCCACCTCTTTGAATCTGTTATGTATTATGCTAATGCCTCAAACATTTCATTGCTAAATAATCGTATAAATAAGGAAATGGGACTATTTATGTCATTCAGTGTTTATTTTCAATGATTCTGGATTTTTTTTTTACTTAAATATGTGTCTAGGGATGAAGGAGTAAATTTGTAGCAAACCAAACTTTTGTCAAACACTAAAAATTACAGGTAACATCCAAAAAAGAAAGAGCAAAGTAAAAAAAAAAAAAGAGGGAGAAAGGGAGGAATAAAGGGAAGAGAGATCTGTTTGAAGGCTTCAGAGGAAGCTGCAGAGAGGTAGACTGGCAAAAGGCTGAGAATATAGGCTTTCCCAGAGCACACTGAAATTAAGAAGCAGCCAAACAATCAGAGCTTCGAGTGACTAAGATCCCAATAAGAAGAGACTGAGATCTGAATCTTGCACATACCGGTTTTCCCCTCAAAACATTTATTGAAATCTCAAGATGCACAACAAAGGAGGCTACAAAGCTAAGAACAAAACTTATCTACATCAGATGGAGGGTTTGACATCACCCAGAGTAGAGGAGTCTCTCAGAATACACGAGGGTCTCAAAGGAACCCTTAAGGAATGACACCCTAGGACACAAAACAAGAAGTAGGTAGCTACTTTAAAATTTACAACCAAACCTTGAATCAATGTCCAGGATTAAATTCAGGTAATCATTCCCTGGTATCTATCTAGAAAAGGAAACAAATGAAATCTCTCCAGAGAAAAATTACACCATCCCAATCCTGAAAAACTTTCTGTACACATTATCTGACATCTTATCGAATATTACCAGAAACTCAGAGTTCCCAAACCAAGAGGAAAATAAGTAATATTAATAGACTCCCATATATGATCTGTATTTTAGACTTAGCAAGGTGAAACTTTGGAATCCTTAAGACGTATACCTTCAAGACAAATAGCAGACATAAGAAAATAGATTGGAAGACAGAAAATATGGGAAATGGAAACTATAAAAAAGCAAAAGGAAATTCTAGAACTGAAACACAGTACTTGAAACTAAAAACTAAGAAGATATTTTAATTAGACATGAGATACAGCAGACAGAGCATTCATGACTGAAGGCCAAGTCAATAGAAAATGTACAGGCTGAAATACAGAAAGAATGGAGAATACCAAAAGGAATATAAGACATATATAGAAAGCAAGTAAAACATCTAATACACATGTAATAGGAGTCAGAGTCAAGGCGACATAGAATGGGCAGAACCAACACCAGAATAGAGTGTCTGCAAATTTTCCCAAGATATGAAAAGCAACAACCTGCAAATTCAAGAAATTTAGCATATTCCAAGAACAAAAACAGAAAACCAAAGCTAGGCTTATAATAGTCAAACTTGTCAAATCAAAACAAAAAGAAAATCTTTACATGAGAGGTAAAAAGATTTGTGAAAGTAAACGACTAAGACTGTCAGCTAACTTTTCTTGAGTGATAGAGCTCAGAAGGCAATGACATGATACTTTCAAAGTGATGCAAGAGAGTAACTAGAATTCCATGTTCAGTAAAATACTGTTTCAAAAATGCAGGTCAAATAAAGAAGTCCTCTGGTGAAAATACAAAGAATTTATCACCAGTAATCCTGCAGTACAAGAAACACTAAAAGGTATTTCTGGAAACAGGAAAAGAATCCCATAACATAGAAGTATTAGAAAAGATGGGAAAAAAACAAAGATAAATCTAAATATATAAGAATGAAAATATTTGCTTATAGAATTTAAAATATATGTATAATTAGACTGCATGAAAACAATATTACAGAAGATAGAAGGGAAAGAAAGAAAAGAAACAAGATTCAACTCTCCTAAGATGCTAGCCTTGTCAGACAAGTAGAAAAAGTAGAAACTTGGCACAAAACTAAAAAATTAAGTTTGCCACACTCTTCTGGGGGTAACCATTACCTTAGTAGTATAAGGATGTACAACAAGCAAGCTAGTTGTGGGGGGGAGGGGACTCGGATAATAAAAAATATAATTCAAAGAAAAGAAAGAAAATCCCAAAACAAAACAAGTATATCATTTAGAAAATACAGTAACATGGAACACTATAAACTCCCGTATAATCAGTAATTGCATTAAATTTAGTTTTGGTGATTTAAAACATTAGCTCCCAAGTATGTGCTGCCTTTAAGAGAAAAAACTTTTCAAGATGGCATGTACCAATGCCATCGCACTAGTCCAAGTGATCAATTTCAGCTCACAATTGATAGCTCTGATAGGTCTAAGAGTCAAAGAGATCACACAAACAAGACAAGTATCTGCTAATACTAACTGATAGAATCAAAAAGGGAGAGAAAGATCCAACATGGGAAGTGGGATACACAGCAGACTCATAGAATGGCAGATGTCCTAAACAACACTCTGGCCTCAGAATCAGCCCTCAAGGCATTCGGATCTGGCGGAAGAGCCCATGAGAGTATAGCAGGTATGGAAAGCCAAGATATCATGGAAAAAAAAAAAAAAAGACCTAAATGAAAGATCTCTGCGAGTGAGATCCCAGTGGAAAGAACGGGGCCATCAAAGAAGGAGGTACCCTTCTCCGAAGGGAGGAGAGAACTTCCACTTTGACTATGACCCTGTCGGAATAAGATCAAAATCACCGAACTCTAAAGGCTTCCATAGCCCTGGCAACTCATGACTAGAGCCTAGGGAGATTACTGACGCCATGAACAGGAGTGTCAAATTGTTAAATCAGCAACAGGAGTCACTGTGTACTTACACCCCATGTGGGATCTGTCCCTAATGTGTCGTCTAAAGCGAAGTGATGCTATAACTAGTACTGAAACAGTATTTTTACACTTTGTGTTTCTGTGTGGGCACAAACTGATGAGGTCTTTACTAATTATATATTGAAGTGATCTTCTGTATACAAAGAGAATTGGAAATGAAAAAAAAAAAAACAACCTGGTGTTAAAATGGAAATGGCATAGAAAATTAATTAATTTGAAAAAAAAATTATGTAGGTTCTCTGTCTTTAATGTGCTGTACATTGCTATTTAATGCTATAATTAGTAATCCAATGGTAGTTTTTTTTCAATTTATGTTTCTATATGGGCAAAATGTTGAAATCTTTACCTAATATATACTAAACTGATCTTCTGTATACAAAGAGAATTGAAAATGAATCTTTACATGAATGGAAGGGGAAAGGGAGCGGGAAAGGGGAGGGTTGCGGGCGGGAGGGAAGTTATGGGAGGGGGGAAGCCATTGTAACCCATAAGCTGTACTTTGGAAATTTATATTCATTAAATAAAAGTTTAATAAAAAAAAAGAGAAAAAACTTTAATACAAAGACACAGGTTGAAATTAAATTTAAGTAAAAAAGATATACCATGTAAACCAACCAAAAGAACATGCTGCTATTCTAACATCAGATAAAGTAGATACTAAGACAAACAGTAATATTTGAGAGACAGAAATTTGTTTTGTAACCAAAACAGGTTATTATACCATGAAGACATTATAAGAAGCCAGTAATACAGCTACAAAATAGGCCAAGTGAAAACTGGAAGAAGAAAACCAACAAATCCATATTCACAGTAAAAGGGTAACATTTAATTGGCCAGGTATATAGTATAAAAATTAAACTTTCAAAAACTGATATTTCACCTGAAAGCATTTTCCCAGTCTATTTTTATTCATTTGCCCCATGTATATAGATATATACATATATATGTATCACTTATATTCTTTCATTTTTTACTAATTTTATTGTACTGCTTTACACAGACAAGTTTACAATAAGTACATTTAACAGTGCGATAAACACTAAAATAAAATACAATCAACTCAAGTAGTAGAGTAAGGCAAAAAAAAAAAAAGTGTTCTGGGGCTGACACTGTGGCATAGTAGGTTAGGCTTCTACCTGTGGCACCAGCATCCCATGTGGGCACCAGTTCGAGTCCTGGATGCTCCTCTTCTGATCCAGCTCTCTGCTATGGCCTAGGAAAGCATTAGAAGATGACCCAAGTCCTTGGGCCCCTGCACCTGTGTGGGAGACCCAGAGGAAGCTCCTGGCCTTGCATCAGCTCAGCTCCAGCCACTGTGGCCATTTGGGGAATAAAGGAGCAAATGGAAGACCTTTCTTTCTGTCTCTCCCTCTCTGTAACTCTGTCTCTCAAATAAAATCTTAAAAAAAAAAGTGTTCTAATTTTATCACTTTTCAAAATAACTGATAGATGATTTCTGAAGAAATAGAAGATTAAAAGCATTACATGAAATTATAATCCTAAGGACAACCACCAAAGCAAATACATGAACATTTCTAATTATCAGAAGAGACTCACAAAAAAATAATAAAACTGATCACAGAATAAAGTACTTTTCTGGAATCAAAAAAAAGGGGGGGGTGGATAAATTAAAAAAAAACGTACTATAGTACTTCAAAATGTTTGTGAAAAAATGGAACTGAAAGACTTGGGGAAGGGGGTGATTGGGTGATTTAAAGATTCAATGAGGGGCTGGCACTGTGGTATAGCAGGGAAAGCTGCTGCCTGCAGTACTGGCATTCCGTATCAGTGCCAGTTCGAGTCCCGGCTGCTCCTCTTCTGATCCAGCTCTCTGCTATGACCTAGGAAAGCCGTGGAAGATGGCCCAAGTGCTTGGGTCCCTGCACCCACTTCGGAGACCCAGAAGCAGTTCCTGACTCCTGGCTTCGGATCGGCACAGCTCTAGCCATTGCGGCCAATTGGGGAGTGAACAAACAGAAGGAAGACCTCTCTGCCTCTTTCTCTCTCTGTGTCTAATTCTGACTTTCAAATAAATAAATAAATCTTAAAAAAAAAGATTCAATGAGATCCAATCAAAATCTCATGGAAGTAGAAAAAAACTAATAAAATTTGTATGGAACCACATTGAACCTAAATAGCCAAAATGATCTTGAGCAAAAAGAACAAAGTAGGAGGCATTATACTACCTTACTTTGCAATATATTACAAAGCTAAGGTAACTAAAACAGCATGATATTGGCATTAAAACAGATCTAGTCATAGACCAATGGAAGAGAACAGAGGCACTCAAAGTAAACCTACACATCTACAGCCAACTGATCTTTGACAAAAGTGCTAGGAACTTGCATTACAAAAATGACACTCTTTAATAAGTGGTACTACGAGAATTGGATATCCACAGGCAAAGTAACAAAACTAGACCACTACTTCTCACCATGTACAAAAATCAACTTAAAATCAATTAAATGTCTAAATGTAAGGTTAAAAGTTTTGAAAGAGTCAGAAGAAAACCAAGGGAAACAAACACTTCAGAGCTCTGGAATGGACAAGAATTTTCTCAAGTAGACCCTACAAGCATAGGAAATAAAAATCAAATTAGACAAATAGGAATTCATCAAACTAAAGAACTTTTGCACAGCAAAGGAAATAATCAGAGTGGAAAGACCATCTACAGAATGAGTAAAAATATTTGCAAGCTATACGTGACAAAGGATTAATATCTAGAACATACATAGAAATCAATTAAACAGCCAAAAATTTCCATTTAAAAAGGGGAAGTGGATCTAAACGTTTCTCCAAGAAAGACAAACAATTGGCCAATAGCTACATGAAAAAATGTTCCATCAAGGAAATACAAGTCAAAACCACAATAGCACCTCACTCCAATAAACTGACTACTATGAAAAACACCAAAGATAACAAGTGTTGGCAAGCATGTGGAAAACATTGAACCCTTGCACACTGACGGTGGGAATGTAACTTAGTACATTCATTATGGCAAACAGTGTGGAAGTTCCTCAAAAACACTAAAAATGGAACTACCATATAATCCAGCAATCCCACTCCTGGGTATGTATCCAAGGGAAATGAAATCCATCTGTCAAGGAGACATCTGCACTCCCATATTTATTGCAGCAGTATCCACAACAGCCATGAAATGGAAACCAACCTAAGTGACCATCCACTCAAGAGTGAATAAAGACAATGTGGCATATACACACAGTGGAGTATTAGCCATAGAAAGGATGAAGTCTTTTCATTCCCAACAACATGGATAGAACTGGAGATCACTATGATAAGCTAAATAAGCCAAGCACAGAAAGACAAGTATCACATGATCATATTCATATGTGGTACAAAAAAAAAAAAACAAAACAAAACTTGTCTCATGGAAGTTAAAAATATAATGATGGTTACCAGAAGCTGGTGAAGGAAGTGGGGAGGGAGGGACTGAGCAAAGTTCGTTGATGCGTACTAGGTTATAGCTAAACAGGAATAACAAGTTCTTGGGTTCTATTAATAATAGGTAAAGATAGAAATTTACACAAAATTAACATCTCTCTCAAATAAAACTGGAAGACAGAATTTTGGGGTGTTTTCGCTAAACAAATGTTAAACGCTCAAAGGATAAATATATTTGCCCTGACATTCACTGTATAATGAAATACTGCATAGGACTCCATATATATGTAGTATAAAATATATTTGTTAATATTTTAAATAAAAATTTTAAAAGTATATATTTTGGTTCAAAAAAATTGAAACACAAGCATAGTTTTTTTTAATAATATGCATTTTCCAAGACCTTTTCAAGAACCCTTTAATATAACCACAAATAAGATGAATGGACTTCTGCTAATGACAAGTTAATACATACACACCACTAAGAACCACTGGAAGTGTATAATAAAATAGTTAATAAAAGATTTTAAAATCTGCTTAACAACCTCATAATGCTCAAAAGATAGCAAAGTATTACCTCGATAAAATCCAGCGTAGAGGGATGACATGAGAAATGAACCCTGTGTCCCATTTCTCTACTCCTCTGGATACTGGATGGTGCTGGATAGATTAGCTGAGAGGCTAAGAGGCCAAGCAGTAATTCAGTGGAGCTGAAGCACCAGACCATGGTGTCTGGAGCCACCAAGGTGGGAGGAGGGCCACTGCTTAGCCTTCTTCAGTTTGGCCTGGACCACCACAGCTCTGCATAACATTAGCATGAACTCAAAGTGGATGGGTTATTGCAGTGACTGGGGATTATCTTCTAATCTCAGCAATTGTGGACATTGGATATACGTGATCAAGAATGCTAGTGCCTCTGGTATCTAGCAGAAGCAAAATGGAGTCCTTTATGGCGAAAAACAGCATCATCTTGGGTGATGATTTCTATCAACAATTTTCCAAATACAATGTCCAAAAGGCAAGGAGAATCAGGAAGGAAAGAGGCAAGAAAACAAGAACCAAAACTAGCTAGGGAAGGGGTCAGCACAGTGGTGTAGCAGGTAAAGCCGCTGCCTGAACTGCCAGCATCCCATATGGGCGCCGGTTCTAGTCTCGGCTGCTTCACTTCCAATCCAGCTTCCTGCTGTGGTCTGGGAAAGCAGAAGATGGCCCAAGTCCTTGGGCCCCTGCACCCACATAGGAGACCTGGAGGAGGCTCCTGGCTCCTGACTTCAGAACGGCACAGCTCCAGCAGTTGCAGCCAACTGGGGAGTGAACCAGTGGATTAAAGACACCCCCCCCCTTCCTCTCTCTGTGTAACTCTGACTTTCAAGTAAATAAATTTTAAAAAAGACTAGCTAGGGAAAAAAACAATGAACCCATGTAGAATATCAAAGAAGGATACTAGAACTATTAGACAAACACTTTAAATATGTTCAGCAAATCAAAATAAAGCGCAATTTGAAGAAGTACAATAGAAATGTAAACTATATAAATAAATCAAGGTCCTTCTTCTGGCACCAAAATTCTACATGTCAGACCCCAAAACAAATGGACATTCTTTGCAACACTGGTATGCAAAAGTATTGATTCATTTATTTAATAAGCATACACCGAGCAAGTTTTCTGTGTCAAGTCACAGTTAAACCCTGAGGGAAAAAGGCAGATCAAACAAACATTGGTACCTTGATATCAAGGACTTTACATCTTATAGCCATATTTATCACACGTGTTGTTTTAGTCAAAAAAGCACTGACTGGCAGTACCCCAAGAGTCTCCTTTATGTGTTTTAGAAGTTGAAGAAAGTGAATCTGCCTTGATTCTTAATTGTCCTAGTCCTAAATCTGTTCTATAGGGGAGTTGCTAAAGACGTATACACTGTGTGGTGTATACAAGGTCGTTCACCTTTATCTCGACTGGCAAGAGAAGAGCAACAATCACTCATAGCCCAGAGCACTACGGCTTCTGTCTAAGAGTTGGGATCACATAGGATTTCAGGTCAGTACCATTCTTCAGCCCACATAAGAAAAAGAAAACTTGTTCCCGTCTATATTTGAAGCTATATTGATCTTGGGCTGTGGAAAGCAATACATTTATTTTCAATTTCTTTAAAACAGGAACCTGCTGGGGCCTCCTGGAGAAAATAACCTATTTTTGATGCTGCGTGGACACTTGAATTAAAGTGTAAGTTATTTAATTTCCATGATAAATATCCCTCATAGCAAATATGGCCTTGAAAAGTTTCCAGTTGGTGCTTGGGAGGAACAAAATCATTTCTCAGAAGCATGAATGTCTTCTCTGAGACAGATTCATGAACACAGGAATGAAGGCTGGTCTGTGAATAAGAACATGGCCCACATATCCTGATATTAAAGACTACAGAAATATGGACCATCCATGCTCTCGTGTACCACTCTCCCATACCATGTTCCTGCATATCCAGCCATTTCTAGGGTTGCATGCCAAGTCATGTTTCTTACGTTGACGTTACACTCGTTACCCGAGATACATTGCATGTACACAGTCCACACACCAATGCCTCCTCAACTCCTGCAGTTGTAATGATCTGGGTGATAGTGCTTCCTTCTAACTACATATGTTATCCTGAAGACCAGAACAAAACAAATTGCTGTTCAAAAATAAAAAGATATCCAAGATAGATCTTTTGGGATTTTGTACTCAGATTGCCAGATAATTCTCTCACAAAATTTTATTCTTTGGATGAAAATCAGTTGTTACTATCTTCAACACACTTAAGTTAAAGGAACTTTCATTCCAGTCTACTTCATTAGGTAGAGGTGCTGTTCAACAGGTCTTTCGCTTTTCATGTAAGAGGATTAGAAATGTCACATGTTTCCAACCTAGTACATGTCTTTCTCCTCAACAGTATATGAGAGGAGACTTCAATTTAGGATGTATGAAGATAAATAATTAAGTACTGAATTCACAATACAAAGCAAACTCAGTTTGGTTAATGATTTAGACATAGTCTACAAACAGGGTGACTGAAGACATTGGGTCTACAGTCAGAGAGAGGTTCAGAGGGATTCAAGTTTAACTGCTATCCCTTCTTCACTGGGAACTGGATAAAAGCATTGCTTAAGGATAAAGACAGCAAGCCTACTACGATTACAATTCACTTTCTCAGTGCACTTATTGGTGCACTGTCCACAAATACATTTCTGCATTGCCCAGTGTAAATCCAAACTGGTCAGTACTGAACAGGTCCTCCCTCCTATCACACGTGGTATGTATTCCATTTGAAAAGTATTCTCGATTTCCAAATGGTAACTTACCAAAGGTCAGACTTCATTACATACACTTACATTGCTCTATTTACATCCCTATTTGCCACTACGCAGCCAAGTACAAATGAAATAAATGAATGCTGTAACTCTTATGCAGTATAAATGAGTTCTGAAATACCTTCTGCTAAATCCCTGAGAGGCAAAGCCTCCTACAATTTGACTATAAGGGTTCTGTAGATCTCTTCATCTTCAGGCAGAGCAAAGAAAAATGTATGGCTTCAGAATGGTCTTCAAGGGTGTCCCCGTTACTCAGACCACCCTTACCTGTACAAGTGCTTCCTGTTTCTCACACTCAGCTCCCTTGAGGCAGCAGCTAAAGTTAACAGCTATTAAGACACAGCTGCTCAAATGTTTGGTGTCCCATTTACACTCAGTTTAAGTGACTCCACAGGTATGTACCCCCTCATTGGACACTGAGGACCCAAGTTTCCAATATGAATGAGATCCCTTGTGCCACACCTGGGCACAAGGAAATGGTTTGGGACTCATTCTTAACCGGGAAGCATGGAACAGAGCCCATCCATGGAACAGAGCCCGTCCATGGGTGAAGGGAGATTGAAGAAGAGAGAGATCAGTCAATGGAGTAACCAAAGTCAAGCTGTATGGAAAGGGAAAAACCGGCCCAGTGTCGGGGCAGTCTCCAAGCACAGTTCTTTGGATGGCTGGAACATAATAGGGTGAAGATAGCTAAGAGGCAGATCTGAGAAACTCCTGAGGTTCTTAAGCATAAAGAACTTTGTATAGGACATTCCTGGCCAAGGGACAACTGTGGCTAGGACAAGTGTGGATGCAGAAGGATACCAAGCAAGAAGAGCATGGGAGTTTGAACTAAAACCAGGCTGTCATGAGAAAAACAGCATTCCCTGCTCCTTCTCCAAAGAGAGTTGAGAGTACTTCAAAAAGTTCATGAATAAGCTTATTTCTTTAAAAACTATGCATGATTTTCAAAAAATTTTACATCAGTTAATTTCATTTAATCCACATTCCACAAAATTTTTGAAGTATCGTTGCATAGGTATTACCTGCTAACCCATTATATCTTTTTTAGAAAATATTGGAAGCTGACTTATTGTTAACAATTGGACAAAATTATTTTCCTTCATCTCACAGTCTCTATTTGCCCTTGGGGACGTGTTTTCCTAGGTAACCTTGAGTGAAGTTTTGATTCTACAGTCACAACTCTCAATCTTGGGGTGGAGGTATCTGCTTTTCAATAAAATGCTCTAAATTGCCACAAAATTTTCAAATCACTTTCTTCAAAAGGAAATATAATGGGGGGAAAAAGGGGAACCCTAGTTTTCACTAAGTGCCTGTACAGTAAGATAAAAAGCAATACCAATTTTAATCAAATCTCTTCAAAGGTCAAAAATAAATGTTGTAGGCAGGCAGAGTAATGCCTGCTCTCCCCCTAAAATGTCCACATCCTACTCTCTGGAAATGCAAATATATTATGTTACATAGCACGACAGAGTTAAGGTTGTTCATTAACTGACCTTAAAATAAGCTTAGCTTCAAGTATCCGTCGTATCCAATGGAATCTTGAGCATCCCTAAATGGGGAAAGGTGAGGCAGAAGAAAGAGACTCAAAGAGATGGAGCATGCGGAAATGCTCATCAGACATTGTTTGCTTTGAATATAGAGGAAAATGTCATGAGCCAAGGCGTGCAGCTGCCTCTGGGAAGAGCTCAGCAACAGATCTTCCCCTCAAGCCTCCAGAGGGAACTGTGCCTTGCCAACACCTGGATATGCCAGCGAGACTCGCTTCAGACTTCTGACCTCCCCAACTAGGACAAAATACATTGTGGTTGCTTTTAGCCACTAAATTAGTGACAGTTTGCTACAACAGCAAATTAATGCAAGTACTGAAATGCTTTGGGGCATTTTGGATGTCCTTAATGTTGCTGGTCTGTTTACAAAATGCTGGCACTGAAGATAATATTGATGCAGTATTCATTCATGGTCTTCCAATTCACTCTGTGGCTAGCCAGTCTTCCATCACCAGATACCTCATTATTCGTCCCCCTGCCTCCAAGAATAATTGCTGCACCCCTCCCCTAGAGTTTGTGGCCTAGGGTGGGCCTGAGGATTTGTATTGCTAAAATTCCCAGATGATGCTGATGCTGCTGGTCAGGGGGCAAGACTCTGACACCCACTGTGCAGTGAAAGAGAAAGGCATGCGAACAAACAAAACAGTGTACTAACTGGCATGATGTCAACAGCACAGCAGTCATCAATGTCATGCACTTGGATGGAGCCAGTTTGTAGAAAAAAGTGTGTAAGGTAAAACACAGAAGAGACATGGTAAAGATGCAGCAAAGTCAAGGAAAAGAATATTTCTGGTAGAAGGCAATTCCTAAGGAAAGACAAAGGAGAAAACTGCTTTGTCATTGGGACATCGGACATAGACAACTAGAAAAAAGGATGCCCACAGACAAGTAGTGGGAAACAAAGCTTGAGAGGGAGACAAGCCAGAGGGCCGTTCTGTGCTCAGCAACGAATTTTTATCCCAAATGCTAGAGCTGTACATTCATGTCTATTTACAGATTTACACATTAGAAGGTCTACTTGCCAGTTCTGTTAGATGACTGTGCTGGTGCTGAGAACCATGGAAAGAAGTAAGGCTATTTAGGAAACCACCAGTTAAGTGATTAATACCCATGTTATGATGAAAGCAATGGCTTGAGTGACATAGCTAGCAAAGAAGTATAAAGGTATAATCTACATGCCTTGGTCAACAACCAAATACACTAAGTTAGAGAACACAGTGCAGGAACAGAAGATGACCAGGAGGCTTTGGCCTCATACATTTGGTAGGCTAATGGTACCATTAAACAAATGAGACTCAGGGCTGCGGCTACGGTGTAGTAGATTAAGCCTCTGCCTGTGGCAGCAGCATCCCATATGGGCACTGCTTCATTTCCGATCCAGCTCTCTGCTATGGCCTGGGAAAGCAGTGGAAGATGACCCAAGTCCTTGGGCCCCTGCACCCACGTGGGAGACCCAAAAGAAGCTACTGGTTCCTAGCTTTGGAGGAGTCCAGCCCTGGCTGTTGTGGCCATTTGGAGAGTGAACCGGCAGATGGAAGATCTCTCAATCTCTCCATCTCTCTCTTTCTCTCTCACTGTGTGTGTGTGTGTGTGTGTCTGTCCCTCTCCCTCTGTAACTCTGCCTCTCAAATAAACAAATCTTAAAAATAAAAAACTAAAAAATAGACAAAAATTTAAAAAAGGAAAAAAAGAAATGAGACTCTATAGAAGGAGTCCACTGGCTGGGAAGGATAATGATTCAGTTGTGGGTTCATTGAAGTTAAGATGCCTGGATTATGTCCAGGAAAAGATAGCCAGATGACAGTTTTAAACAGCTATGGGTTGCCAGAACATTCAAGCAAAAATGAAATTTGGGTCGGCACTGTGGCGTAGTGGGTAAATCCCATGTGGGCACTGGTTTGGGTCCCGGCTACTCTACTTCTGATCCAGCTCCCTGCTGTGGCCTGGGAGGGCAGTGGAGGATGGCGCAGGTTCTTGGGCCCCTGAACCTGCATATGGGGACCTGGAGGAGGGTCCTGGCTCCTGGCTTCAGATCGGCCCAGCTCTGGCCTTTGTGGCCATTTTGGGGGGTGAGCCAGTGGATGGAAGGCCGACCTCTCTCTCTCTGTCTGCCTCTGCCTCTCTGTATCTCTGCTTTTTAACTAAGTAGACAGATAAATCTTTTAAAAAATAAAGTAAAATATGGATAGAAAAGTGTTAGATGTGTATATTTATAAGTAATTTTACTTTAGTATTTATCTTTTTCTGTATTGTGTAACTACTCGATAGTGAGCATGCATTGCTCTTGTAAACCGAAACATGAAAAATATTTTTAAAGTTCTTTTCCAAAATAAAAACCTTAAAATATATTCTGAACTGAAAACCTAAGATTATGCAGATATCTGTGTTTAAAACAGATGTTTGCCCAGCTGCTTCCTCACTGTCCAAAATGCAGCCAAATGACATCCAAAGTGATCTCATTCTTGGTGACTGATACGTAGGGTTACACGGAGCTAGAAGGCTAATAGCTTGCTCGTATGTGATTGAAACTTAACAGATGTGGAAAGACTGTATGAAGCAAGGGAAAAAAAGTTTTAGGGCATCACTTTAGAAAGCTGTTTCAGATTGTTGGGATCCATGAAAGGATGAGCTTAAAAGGAGAGTTTTCCTCCAATGTAGCCAGTGGTAACTTGAGCCTCCTTAGATACAAAGAATATGTATCATTCAGTCCCTAAATACAGACTTGTCATTCATAAAGTAAAGAGCAGTCCACCATAGCTCAGCTACTGCACAAATCCTCACCCCCCACCCCCATGAATACAGGAGATACTATGATACCAAAGCAGGTTTACACCGGTAAGCCCAGGACTTGGTGTTTATATCCTGATGCGAGGTAACATCTGGCAGAAATGTATTGTCTATTTAAGCTAAATCCTCCACAATTTGTTCAAGGTTACTACGCAGCTTATTGAGGTTAATTGTCCATATAACTTGGGTATTAATAAGAAAACAGAGAAACAAATATGTGACAATGACAAAAACCTAAAGAAAATGTTCAGTATTTTTAAAAGACTTATTAATTTGAAAAGCAGAACAGAAAGAGAGGGAGAGACACAGAGATCGATCTTCCACCTCCTGGCTCATTCCCAAAATGTCAACAACAACCAGGCCTGACCCAGGTGGGAGCCAGGAGCCAAGAATTCCATCTGAGTCTCCCACATACGTGGCAGGGGCCTAAGTGCTTGGGCCATCATCCGTTGCCTTCTCAGGCACATTAGCCAGAAACTGGATGGGAAGTGGAGCAGCTGGAACTCGAACTGGCACTCAGAGAAGGGATGTAGTGTTGCAAGCAGTGACTTACTCTGCTAGGACACAATGCTGGCACCTGTTCAATATTTTAGGCTTTTTCAAAAGTGAGCTCTTTCCTATTTCTGAACTTCAAATATCACTAACGTGTTTTGAAAACACTTCATATTAGAACAAATTTCAATTGTAGAAATGGATATTATATAATTCTCAGGCTACTGGGGCAAAGTTGAAGTAAAAATGGCTTTTATTAGTTAGTTACTGCTGTGTAACACACCATTCCAACATTTCATAACTTAAAACAACAAGCATTTATGTTATTGCTCACAAATCTACAGGAAATCTGTGTGGTTCTCTGGTCTCAGCGAAGCTCCTGCATGGGGCTACTGTCAACTTGGAGTTGGGTTGGCAGCTGGACAATCTCACATGTTTTGGAGTTGGCTAAATATAAATTGGTCTAGGATGGTTTTCAGTGGAAAAAAAAAGAGCTCTCACCAATGCATTCTCTCATCTTTTAGAAGGTAGGACAAGTTTGTTCTTACAAAAATGGAAGGTCCCAAGATCACTAGACTGAAAACTGTACACTAATGCTGATACATTCTATGGGCCAAAGCAAATCACAAAACCAGCTTATATTCAAAGGGATGAGAAAAGAGATTCCATCTCTTGATAAGAGGGCCTGTGAAAACAGGCAGGAAAGGATGAAAAATTGAGGCCAATGGTTCAATCAACGTGCCACATGCATAAACCACCCAGAATAATCAAGTCAAATATTTAGGGAAGATATAAATACAGATCAGTGATGGTTAGTTAAGAGAGCAGACTTTCTCTTTCCTGTTGTGCGATGATGTGATGGAAGAATTAATTTTATTCAGCAGGGAATAAAAAGCTATTAACTCCCACTTTTTTCCAACCAAATAGGAACCCTATCTATATCATATTTTTACCTAGGTCTGACCTTGAAAGATGCTTAAAATATGACTGAGCTTCCCATTGGAAATGAAATATATCTATTGACTATTTTGTCCAAGAAAAAATGTATTATTTTACTGAGAATGTTTTTGGAACTGTTAGGAGATATGCCAAATTCTGACACTTTTCAGAGTGATTCAGATACTAAAACTTTGCCAAGAAAATTCTGAGTTACACATTTAATCACCCGCTTCTTTCCATTCCTTTATTTTGCAGACACAATTCAAGTAGATTGCATTTTTCTCAAGTGGGGTTCCTGAGCCATTGAAAATCAACAGTAATTGCACTCCAAGTAACAATAAAAATATTTAACAGTTTACATGGGCACTGACCACTCAGACCATACCCTGACATTGGATTTTGCTATGCCGTAAGTTCCATCAGGGGAAAGATACTTTAGTGAGATCACCGAGAGGGCTAAACTTTGGTTCTCAGGAACATCATGGACACTCTAGAATGTTGTCTAGAAATTCTAAGGTTCAGGCAATAGAATGACTAATTTCTTAAACAATTGAGGGGAAGGGAGCCGGCAACATTGTGACTGGCCCAAATACACAGTTTGTCAAGCAACAGATTTGTCCTTGGCCAGAGAGTGCACCTCACTAGAGAAAGCCAGTATCAGCATCATTGTAGGTCCTGTCACAGAGGGCCACCTAGGGGCGTGAACACCACTCAGCGGAGAGGAGCTGTAGGCATTGCAAAATTCGCAGGGGTTGAGGAACAAACAAATAAGGACCTAACTGGAAGAGAGATTCATTTATCTTCATCAAGGGAACTATAGGACGAGATTCAGATCAATAAAAGCAATTCTTATTAACCACAGAAATGTTGACTAATCAATCAATTCTTAGAACCTGCACTCAGGACCAGAAAGTACTAACCCAGTTTCACATAGCACCAGTCAAACTAGACCTTTCCTAGTGTCTTCAACTCCCCTCACCCAATCTCTTACACTCCAACTTACAGAACCAAGACCTTCACTTAGATAACAGTTGAAATGTTAGAAGGAAAAGCAACAAGCTGACTACAACCTTCTTCCTGATGGCTGGCTTTCCGCCAGCCGTAGCCAGCAAGGTAGAGAAAAGCCTCATCCTTAAAACAATGACATGATTTAACCATCACCTTTGACTGGATATTTTAATTACTAATCAGGTAATGTTCCATGTCTTTAACAATGTAGAGCTAAGTCGTGAGATGGCTCCCAGTTTCATCTGGCACAGAATATAAAATGAAGAAGAAAACAGCAGGAAACTATTGATGGACCAGTACAGACTCACCTCTCTTCAAGATGACTTTCTCGTGCAGGGAAGAGCAAGAAGAAATCTAGTTATATAATAAAAGTAGTGATAGGACATTAATAAATACATGGTTAAGAAACAATTGGGGGAAGATGTAGATTCCTCCACAGGGCAGCCAGGGAAAGCATTTGAAAAGAGATGTGAAGTAAGAGAGCCAGATTTATGAAGATCCATGGGGAGGTGGTCCAGGCAGACAAAAACAACAAGGGAAAGATGTAGAGGTAGGAAAGAGCATGGGGGCCCACGGATTTTTTTAAAGTTTGTGTGGCTCAAATGCAGGGCATGAGAAGAAAGGGGTAGAATATTATTTTGGAAAATTCACCAGTAATATAATCATACACCATATCAAACGAGGAACTGGACTTGAAATGCAATGCAAAACCATTTGAGGGCTGGTTCCCATTCTCAAATGATGACCTTGGTTGCTGTGTACAGAACAGTCACCAAGAATGGACACTGACTAGTGAGTCAATTCGTAAGGCAGCTGCTTTCAAATCCTCTAGGATACCTACTGAAAGGGCAGGTTACTAAACTCCAGCCATCTCTCTCTCTCAAAAGCTCCGATTCAAAATCCTGCCAGTAAGAAGGCAAAAAGGACTCTATTTTTAGCAGACTCTCCAGGAGATTCTCTCCAGTCATCAGAATCAGGAATCACCATCCTCTATTATACAGTGACCATTTTTTGAGCACTCACACAGAACTTCTGCTCAGTATCACACTTATTCCACCCCCATGAAATGTGCTTGCTTTTATCTTGCCCCTTCACTTTAAATACATTTCATCCACATTAGCAACTGTGCAGGGTTCAATAGTTCAAAATTTTTTTGCCGTCAAGTTTTACTTGGGTTCAATTTACTATTTATTCTACCTCATTTTCTATTGTATTCATTTTTAGTATTTGCACAGCCATTTACTTTTAAGAATTAACATGTAGCTTCATTAGTCTTCAGAGTAATATAATACCCCATACAGACATTAAATTTAAAATTATGTCCATTAGAGCTTCAAAATTTCCTATAAGGGAGGGATTTGCATTATTTTTCCCTTAAAGAAACAATAACTATAACTTGTTATTTTTATATCCACCTCTATCATTTAAATAACCAGATGAACTCACACCTAATACAATTTTTAAAGCTTATCTGCTACAACTTTACATCTGATCTGCTCTGCTGAATAACATTTGTTTCTCAAACATAACTTAAAATAAATCACTTAAAAAAGATTATTGTTTTAACATGTGAAATTTTATCATAACTTTTTTTGGTCTAATACCTCATGTAAATGGTATCCTACCACATTCAACTTTAGTAAACATCATTAAAAATGGGAGAACTCTTCACAGTTAAGAAAACTTAAAGCAAATTTAGCTATTTTCTTATCACATGGAAACATAGCACTTGTATTTTAAAAGTATTATTTTAACAGCTCCTAAACAAAGGCAAGAAAGGGAATCAAGTATGCCCCAATCCAAGTGCCTAAAACATTTACCACTAGTGTCTCACAGTATTAGAATCCATGCTTTTGCTAACAAACACTTCTCACTAAAACTATTACATAAATCCTGGGTTATCAACTTGTTTCATGTGAAAAATCACTTTTAAGAAGTTAGTAGTTATTTTAGTGTTGTTAAAATTAAAATGGCCAGTTGTATTAGTTCTAGCTTCAGCTCTACCTTCAAAGATGTGTTTGCATCTCATCAGCCAAGACAAGAATTTGTTTTGCCTGCACATGACACTAAAGGACCAAAATAGCCATGAGTTCTCCCTTTGCAAAAACAATTATCTACTAAATTTAAATACTATAAACTGTCTAGTAAGATATTCATACGACACATTTTGTTTATATTTTTACATCATTTAACAAGGAGGAAAAACTTCATGAGGGTTTATGCAAATGATATTTCATAATATCCTAAGAATGTCAATTCACACATATGAATTCTGTCTAAAGTATATAAGTGATCATCTTAGCAAAAATGTTATAAGCCCTTAAAATGAAAAAGGTGATTCTAAAAGCACTTTGTCATGCAGTGAAATTCTCATAATTTAGTCATTACGTTTCTCTTTTCTAATACAAAATTATCTGATAAGTCTTCACTGTTAACTTTATGCTAAAATGTTCCAAGTTTAGATTGTTTTACCAATAAAATAAGTAGGGAAGAATTATAGCTTTAAATTTCAGATTAGATAGAAAACCTTATCATGCAGTAATGAAATCCCAGTAAGTACAAGTTTGTGACTGTAAGAATGCCAGTTGTTAACACATTATTCAAATGCTCCTGTGGCATTCAAATTGTAGTTCCAAACCCAGTAAACAACAAACCACATAAAAACAAGATCAAACTGTACCATTAATTGAAGAATTATAGTAATATCTATTCATCTCTAAATATTTAGGACAATAAATAGAGGACACACTTCATCTAAATGACAACATTAAAACAATGCAACAAAATCATGTTTCTTAAAAATAGTAAGTGTGGTAAACTGTATGATTCCAACCATTCTGTAAAAAAAAGCATTAAAAAGTAACAGCATCCCCACCAGCTTGGAGCCTACAGAGTCAATTACTTTGGTCATATCTCCCCAAATGATTTAGTAATGCCTTTCTAGCATTACAAACATAAATCTATCCTAGTACTGAAAGTCTGATATATTTTGGTGCTTCTGGGGCTGCCTAAAAATGAAAAGGCATCCACGAGAAATGCATTATATACTTATTTTATCTCGGATTTTCAATTCTAACATTGTGAAATAATTCTCTACCATTTAGCTGTCTGCCTTACAGTATGTTTAGTATATTTTCATTTCTATAACTTTATTGTAATTTGAGAAATCAATGGTAAAACATCATTTTTATTTTTTAATAAAAACTTTTATTTAATAAGTATAAATTTCAAAAGTACAACTTTTGGAATATAACAGTTCTTCCCCCCATAACCACCCTCCCACCCGCAAACCACCCATCTCCTACTCCCACTCCCATCCCATTCTTCATTAAGACTCATTTTCAATTATCTTTATATACAGAAGATCAACTCTATATTGAGTAAAAATTTCAACATTTTGCACCCACACAGACACACAAAGTATAAAGTACTGTTTGAGGATTAGTTTTACCATTAATTCTTTTATTTTTTTTTAATTTTTTGACAGGCAGAGTGGACAGTGAGAGAGAGAGAGAGAAAGGTCTTCCTTTTGCCGTTGGTTCACCTTCCAATGACCACCGCAGCCGGTGCGCTGCGGCCGGCGCATCCCGCTGATCCGAAGCCAGGAGCCAGGTGCTTCTCCTGGTCTCCCATGCAGGTGCAGGGCCCAAGCACTTGGGCCATCCTCCATTGCACTCCAGGGCCACAGCAGAGAGCTGGCCTGGAAGAGGGGCAACCGGGACAGAATCCAGCCCCCCAACCGGGACTAGAACCTGGGATGCTGGTGCCGCAAGGCAGAGGATTAGCCTATTGAGCCGCTGCACCAGCCTACCATTAATTCTCATAGTACTACACATTAAGGACGGAAGTCCTAATGGGGAGCAAGTACACAGTGTCTCTTGTTGTTGATTTAACAATTGACACTCTTGTTTATGAGGTCAGTAATCACCTGAGGCTCTTATCATGAACTGCCAAGGCTATGGAAGCCTCTTGAGTCCACAAACTCTGACCTTATTTAGACAAGGCCATAATCAAAGTGGAAGTTCTCTCCTCCCTTCAGAGAAAGGTACCTCCTTCTTTGATGGTCCCTTCTTTCTGCCGAGATCACACTCACAGAGATCTTTCATTTAGGTCATTTTTTGCCACAGTGTCTTGCTTTCCATGCCTGAAATGTTCTCATGGGCTTTTTAGCCAGATCTGAATGCCTTAAGGGCTGATTCTGAGGCCAGAGTGCTGTTTAGGGCATTTGTCATTCTATCAGTCTGCTGTGTATCCTGCTTCCCATGTTGGAACATTCTCTCCTTTTTAATTCTATTATTATTAGTAGACACTGGTCTTATTTATGTGATCCCTTTGACATTTAATCCTATCTTTATGATCAATTATGAACTTAAACTGATCATTTTAACTAGTAAGGTGGCATTGGTACCTGCCAACTTAATGGGATTTGGAGTCCCATGACAACTTGTTAGCTTTACCCTAAAGTCCTAGTGAGTATGTGCTGAACTGTACATCTCCTCCCTCTCTTATTCCCACTTTTATTTTTAACGGGGATCAATTTTCAGTTGGATTTAAACACCTAGGAATAATTCTGTGTTAAGTAAAAAGTTCAGAAAATACTGAAAAGAATAAAATAGTAAGCTGTTCGACAGTCAGGATAAGGGCTGATCAAGTCATTGCTTCTCATAGTGTCAGTTTTACTTCTACAGGCTTCTTTTTAGGTGCTCAGTTGTCACAGATCAGGGAGAACATATGATATTTGTCCCTTTGGGACTGGCTTATTTCACTCAGCATGATGTTTTCCACATTCCTCCATTTTGTTGCAAATGACCAGATCTCACTTTTTTTCTTTTTTTAAAGCTGTGTAGGATTCTATAGAGTACATGTCCCATAATTGTTTTATCCAGCCTTCCATTGATGGGCATTTAGGCTGATTCCATGTCTTCGATATTGTGAATTAGCAGCAATAAGTGTGGAGGTGCAGAGAGCTCTTTTATTTGTCAATTTAATTTTCTTTGTGTAAATTATGAGGAGTGAGGGCTGGGTCATGTGGTAGGGCTATATTCCGGTTTCTAAGCAACTTCCAAACTCTCTTCCATAGTGGCTTTACCAGTTTGCATTCCCACCAACTATGGATTAATGTGTCCTTTCCCCACATCCTCGCCAGCATCTGTAGTTGGTAGATTTCTGTATGTGAGTCATTCTAACCGGGGTGAGGTGAAACCTCATTGTGGTTTTGATTAGCATTTTCCTGATGGCTAGTGATCCTGAACATTTTTTCATGTGTCTGTTGGTCATTTAGATTTCCTCTTTAGAAAAATGTCTATTGAGGTCCTTGGCCCATCTCTTTAAGTGGGTTGTTTGTTTCGTTGTCGTGGAGTCTCTTGATCTCTTTGTAGATTCTGGTTATTATTCCTGTATCAGTTGCATAATTTGAAAATATTTTTTCCCATTCTGTCAGTTGCCTCTTCACTTTTCTGTTTCTTTAAAAATATGGTTTTTAAAAACACCATGTGATTATATTGAAATCACCTAAAATAGTATTTTTACGACTATAGTGATATTTAGTTATTTTACACAGTTTAAAAACTAACACAAAAATATAGTACTTTTGAAAATGGAACAAGGCAAATTTACATTTAAAAATATTATCACAAAAAATCAATTTTGGATCAATTTACCACTGTATGGGAACAAAATTGTTTAAATCAAGCTGTGTGTATTGAGTCGCTTTCCCACACTATAGTATAATACTTGAAACCAATCTGAAAGTCAAAGTTTAAAGCCATTTTAAGAATCAAAAAATGGAATTACTCCAGGGAATCAGGTATGGTTTAGCATGCACATATCAATAAACATAATGCATCAAATCAACACAATAAACAATAAAAATCACTTGAACACATCAATAAATAAAATTCAACATCCATTTGAATCCAAAGAAACAATCTTGAACAAATTAGGTATACAATGAATACACCTCAACAAAAAAGTTCTACAGTGACAAACTCAGTCTACATCATACTGAACAGGAAAACACTGAAAACATGTCTTCTAAGATCTGGGGCCAGACAAGGATACTCACTCTCACTACTCTTTTCAATAAAGTACTGGGAATTTTAGACAGAACCATCAGGCAAGATAAAAAAATAAAGGTAGGCAAGTAAAAATTAAAATTATCCATGTTTGCAAGTGATTTTTATAGACTGATTCTACATAAAGAGAAACCTAAAGATTCCACCAAGAGTCTTTTAGAATAAATTCGGTAAAGTCACAGAATACAAAATCAACAAACAAAAATCAGTAGCATTTTATACATCAATATTGAATGCACTGGGAAAGAAATTCTAAGAGAAATCCCATTCACAATAGCTACAAAACAAATGAAATATCTTGGAATAAATTTAACCAAGAATGAGAAAGACCTCTACAATGAAAATTACAAAACACAGATGAAATTGAAGATACACAAAACTGAATGACCTTCAATGTCCATGAAGTGGAAGAATTAATAATGCTAAAGCACCCACAGTAACCAAGCTATTTAAACATTCAACATAATCTCTATCAAAATACCAAGGACAGTTTTCATAGAACTAGGAAAAAAAAAAACCAAAAACCCTAAAATCCATATGGAAGCACAACGGATCCCAAATAGCCAAAGGAATCGTGAACAAAGCTGTAGGCATTACAGTGCCAGATTTCAAAATGTGCCACAGAGCTACTGTAACCAAAACAGCATACCACTCACATAACAGACACATAGTCCAACGGAACACAATGAAGATCCCAGAAATCATTTCATACATCTATAGCCACTTGATACTTGTCCTAAGTGCCAAAACGTACACTGAAAAAGCAGTTTCTTCAGTAACTGGTGTTGGAGCAACTCGCTATCCATATGCAGGGAGGGCAGGCACAGTGGGGAGAATTACAATGTACATAATGTTGCATTTATGAGACACATACAAATTAAAAATAGAAAAAAAAAACTTCAATACCTACCCCCGAACACACACTCATTTGAAATATCAAGGTCTAAATATAAGAGCTGAAACTATGAAAGTATTAGGAAAAAACACAATAAAAAATACTTCAGGACATTGGCATAGGCATCAATTTTATGGATAAGACCTCAAAAACACAGGCAACAAGAGGAAAAGTAGACAAGGGTAATTATCTAAAACTGAGACACTACCAGATAGCCAAACAAACAATAGAGTGTGGAGACAACCATCAGAATGGGAGAAAATATTTGTAAGCTCTGCCTCTGGGAAAGGATTAATATCCAGAGTACATAAGAATCTTCAGAAGCTCAGCAAAAAGCCCAAAAATCCAGTTATGAAATGAGCAAAGGATGCAAATAGACATTTCTCAGAAGAAATACAAATGGCCAATAAATTACATTTAACAAATCCTCAATGTAGCCATAAGAGAAACAGAAACTAAAACCACAATTAGAAATCATCTTATTGGGGCCAGCACTGTGGCACAGTGGATAAGGCCACCGCCTGCAGTGCCAGCATCCCATATGGGCGCCGGTTCAAGGCCCGGCTTCTCCACTTCTAATCCAGCTCTCTTCTATGGCCTGGGAAAGCAATGGAAGATGTCCCAAGTACTTGGGCTCCTGTACTCGAGAGGGAGACCCGGAGGAGGCTCCTGGCTCTGGGTCAGCGCAGCTCCGGCTGTTGTGACCATCTGGGGAGTGAACCAGCGGGTGGAATACTGACCAACCGAACTCTCTTTTCCTCCCCCACTCCCTCCCCCTCTCCCTCCCCCTCTCATTCTCTTTCTGATTCTCTCTGCTTCTCCTCTCATTGTGTAACTCTGAGTTTTGAGTAAAATAAATCTTTTAAAAAAATAAATAAATCATCTTACTTCAAGTGGAACAGCTGAAAAAAAAAGGCAAAAAGTAACAAATGGGGCTGACATTGTGGCACAGTGGGTTAAGCCACCATCCCACAAGAGCACTGATTCGAGTCTCGGCTGCCTCACTTCCAATGCAGTTCCCTGATAATGTACCTGAGAAAGCAGCAGAAGAAGGTCCAAGTACTTGGGACCTTGCCACCCACATGGAAGACACAGATGGAGTTCCAGACTCCTGCTTAGCCTGGCTCAACTCAGGCTGTTGCAGCCATTTGGGGAGTGAACCAGTGGATGGAAGATAGCGCTCTTGCTCACTTGCTCTTTCTGTTTCTCTAACAAATAAATCTTTTTAAAAATAACAAACGCTGGTGCAAATGTGAAAAAAAGAAAAATGCTACACACTGTTAACAGAAACTTAAGTCAGTGCAGCTACTATGAAGAACAATATGAAGGTTCCTCACAAAAACTAAAAATACATCTACCATATGGCCCAACTATCCCACTTCTGGGTGTATATTCAAAACAAATAAGATCAGCATGTAAGAGAGATACTTGCATTCACATTTTCATGGCAGCACTATTCACACTTGCTAAGGTAACCAATTTATGAAGATGTCCACTGACAGATGAGCGGACAATGTTGTATATAAGCACAATGAAATACTTTTCAGGCATAAAAATGAAATTCTGATATTTGCAACAAAATGGAACTGGAGCACATGTTGTTAAGTGAAATAAGCAGGCACAGAAAGACAGATATTGTATGTTTTTTCTCATATATGGATTTAAAAAAAAAAAAAGTTTGGCCTGGGGCCAGCATTGCAGTATAGCAGGTTAAGCCTCTGCCTGCTTCACTGGTACCACTTATTGGCACGGATTCACAACCCTGCTGCTCCATTGCTAATCCAGCTCCCTGCTAATATGCCTGGGAAAGCAATGGAAGATTTCCCAAGTGCTTGGAACCCTGCAAACACATGGGAGACCAGGAAAAGGCTCCTGGCTCCTGGCTTCAGCCTGGCTCAGCCCTGGCCATTGCAGCTATTTGGGGAAAAACCAGTGGATTAAAGATCTCCCTGTCACTCTGCCTTTCAAATAAATAAATAAGCCTTTTTTTCAAATGCAGATGTGAACTTAAAATAGTCATTATTAGAAGTTGGGTAGCTGCAATGTGGATAAAGGAAGCTTAGAAAGTAAATACCAAAGGTCAGCTAGAAGTAACAGGATCTAGTAGTTTCTAACACAGTGGGAGGGATAGCTAGAGCTCACAATAATGTATACTGGACAACGAACTGCTAAGAGAAGCTGATAGCCTCTAAACACAAAGATAAGGACAAGGAAAGCCTACTAGCCTGGTTCAATTGGTTTATACTGTGTTCAAATATTACACTGAAAATACAAGTAAAAACATACAAATATTGCATGTTATTCAAAAATATTTTTGGATAATTAAAAACACTTTAAGAGAAAAGATCCTAAGTGGTTTAAAACTATCTCTATGAGAGATGCTTTTCCTTCCCCAAATAGTCAAAGTTTAATTAAAATGCTGACTATATTTATAGTTTTCCCTCACCAGCTCTTCAGTGGGAGGGAAGTTATGGGGAGGGGGGAAGCCATTGTAATCCATAAGCTGTACTTTGGAAATTTATATTCATTAAATAAAAGTTTAAAAAAAATACTGTCATTATCAAAATCATCTGTATCTTATCTGAATGATGTGATCAAAGAAGCAGAATTGGAGAAGGTAGACATTGCATTGTTCAGCAAAGTGGCAGTCCTTTTGATACAGGCTATATACCTGGACTTATTCTACCTGCCTATATAAGTGGGTAGCTCAGAGTTTTTTCCTCTTCCTCGAACTGGGGTAAAGAGTTAGGATTATAATGGTTGGAGACTGGATTCACTTGCATATGCATCACCATTTTGAGACAGGATAAATCCTGGAGGAGAAGGAAGAACATTCACATAAGGTGGCCCCTGGGCATCAAAATATCCAGGGGAAGAGATTATTGATGATGGTTTAGATGTCATTGGTAGAAGAGGTCCTTGGCTGCAAACCAAGTGAGGAATGCCTGCATCCTGGAGAGAACATGACATTGGATGGTTTACTGGTAGTAGGGGAGAGGTGTACAATGCATTAAGCTGCTCTGGAAGCATATCACAATGAGGATGCACTACCACTGGTTAACTTTCACTTTTAAGATGAGTATGAGTAGGTGCTGGGGTGGGAAACTATGGTGTTTTAGAACCAGAATTTGAAAAACATATGCAAGGTATTTATGATTATTGGTTTGCTTATTTAAAAAAAATTGGAAGTGAAATGTCTATCAGTAGGGGGTTATTGGAAAAATTATACATTTATAATTTATATTAAGAGGATAAAATCTTTTGTATTCATATGGAAATATATTGCCAATGATGTAATAAGAGGTAAAACCAAAAACTAAGCATGTTATGAACCATCATGTTTCATATGATCCCATATAGGTTAAAAGTTACCTCTAATTTTTTTAAGTTCACATACCCAGAAAACTCTAGAAGAGTAGATGCCCAGTTCTTGTACTTGAGGTGTGAGATAAGGAAATATTTTCATGCTGCCTTCTTTGTATTCTTTACATTTTTAAGATGTATTCATTTATTTGAAACATACAGTTAGAGACAGATGGAAAGACAGAGACAGAGAGCTTTCAACCACTCGTTCACCCCACAACTGGCTACAATGGCCAGGATTGGGCCAGGCTAAAGCCAGGAGCTTCATCTGGGTCTTCGACATGGGTAGCAGGGACCCAAGTACATAAGCCATCTTCCAGTGCTTTTTCAGGCACATTAGTAGGTAACTGCATCAGAAGCAGAGCAGCCAGGACTTGAGCCCATACCCACAGGAGATGCCACATTGGGAGCGGTAGCTTAACCCACCACAGAGCAAAACACCCTTTACTTTGCATGCTTTACTATCATAATTTTCATTTGAAAAAGCAAAAAGCACAGCTTTCTAGCATTATCCCATATTTATTGTCACCTTTATTGTTATATTACATTGATGTAACTAGCATGATATCTAGACCTGTTATTTCATTTGGCTAGGTCACAGTAGCACCAGAAGTGGCATCAGAATTTGGTTTATCCTGAAGAGGTAGAATTATTAAACTGCATGTTCTTTTTTTGAAATGCCAATGATTTCCTGATGGACCAAAGAAGCTGGAGGTGGATCCAATTCCGCTAGAGCAGCAGCGTTATCCTCTTGTGGCCAACCATGTTGCCTGTGTGGCACACATGACAGAGGAGGTGGTGGCGTCATCGCATGCTACTCTCATGGCACAGGGTTCACAGAGTCCTTATCTAGCAGCATCTCAGGGGCCTCAGATTTCAGGTGGTGGTGAGGCAATTCGAGGATGAAGGTTTTCAAGTGAAACACAAGTAAGAAGGTTTCCAGCAATTCTATGGTGGTGGCTGATAGGAACCTCTAAGTCTCTTTTACACAAATATGTTGTCTTGCAAGCCTGCACAGTACTACACATGAAGATACAACTCCAGAAATACTCAATTAACACCACAAGACTACTACAACCTGAACATTTCTTATGTCCCTTTACTTCACACCCACTGGCACAATCATAGTAAAAAGCACACCTGCACTGACTCATTCGCCCACAGATTTTAATAGGCCAATCACAGTTGTTACATAACTGACGTAGCAAATTATCCTTTTCACCTGTGATGTTCACGTCAAGCCCCCTGCCACTCCCAACTAAGGCTATCAGAATTTTTTTTCTTTTTTTCACAACAGTTCACCTCTTTCGCAGCCACACCGTTCTTCAGTATATCCACATTGTTCTTCACCAGCAGACATCCATTCATAGTTTGGGGGGTGGGTGATAGCGCATTGGACTTCTAGACAGACGGAGGCATAGTTTGGGGGGTGTCAGGCACAGATTTGATTATGTTCACTTCCTTGGAAATGATATTTTTTTAAAAAACATGTCATCTGGGAACATCAAGGGCACCCAAGCATTTGGCAGTCAGAGCCGGTGATGTTATCTGACAGTGCCATCCCGTTGGCACATGCGCACTTTTTTCAGAAGTCCGGAAGGCTGCAGTGCCTCCCTCCTGCAGCTTTGGTTTGGAAGCACTTGCTTCTCCTCTCACCTGCCCTGTCCCCGCTCTAATGAGGAGGTTTGGGCAGAAGAAGCAGAAGCCTCAGGAATGAAGTTGCAAAGGCTGCTGTGTCCCGCTGAAAGGCAAAGTAGTGTTGAACTGTGGGAAGAGACATTGCTGGGAATGTGTAATAGTATTGCCTTCTAGAACTGACGGACTTATTTTTAAACTATTGCCTAAATCCTTTGTTGGAATACAATGGGATAGGGAGTGTGAGTTTGAGTGAGTGTGTGTGTGTGCATGTATACATGTGCATGCATGCACATAGGTGAAAGATTTATACGATCTGAAGAGAAACCAGAGTATGCAGGCATGCTTATAGGTATATACACAACACACACCTTTAAGATTTTGCAGTTTAATAATATAATGAATTTTTAATCACCATTATCTGGAGGAAGGGAGAATTAAATGTACCTTCTCAAGGACAAGTCATGTAAAAGGTAGTGATAGAATAATTACACTGGGCTAGACACTTGCTATTTTTGCTAGATTTAAAGAATGGTTATAGGTATTTAGGGAAAGTTTCTCCAGGTCTCACTGCCTGTCAGCACAAACCAGATGACACAACAGGCACCAAGCCACACTTTTCTGACTCCTTCTCCACTTACCATTATGGCACCTCTGCACATTCAGAGGAGTATCTGAACGCATTCTGGCTATGTCAGCTGTCAAATCCTCCCCAACACAACACACTAGACAAAGGCACTGATCAATTGGGAAAAAAACAAACTGTTTTAGGCTACTGCAGTGTGCAGGAACACTACCTTGACAGAATGAGTAGTGTCTCAAAGTGGACAGCAGGGTAGGAAATTAGGGACTGGGCTGAGTGATTTTTGGGAAGGTCTTGCAAGGCCAGCATCGAACAGACAATGCAAGTTTTGTGACCTGATAGCTATAGATTGGTGCACACAGAGAGAGGAATATTCAAACAAATTTTGATGGGAAAGATGTTACTTTTAAGTAAACTCCTCTAGTTGGCTCACAATTTTATTTTTCAGGCAAAGGTATTTCCTGGAACAAGCAGCTAAATTTGCTTCTTTTTACAATTGGTCAACATAGAACAGAAAACTATTCTAAGTCCCATTATTATTTGAGATGGTGGAAAGGATTTACATTGCTTTCAGCACTCAGTTACTACACAGCTGGTACCGTTTTCCTTTCTCTGGCTCTGACCTCTTGGGTTGTTGATTCCTGGCTACACTAATGGTAAAAACGAAACAATACCCAGATACCCAAAGTCATCAGTGCCCACCACTACCCAAGCCATTGCTAGCCCAGAAAAGACACAATCACCACCGAAGATACTAACTAACTCCAGAAAGAGAAACGGCCTTTCATGCCTTCTTATATTTCACGCTATTACATCATCTACAAAGCACTTCAGACTTATGCTCTGCGATGCGTTCAAGAGATTTTCCTGAAAGTGCTCATTGAAGTTTTTATTTATTCTTGATTACTGCTTGCCTGCCAAAGACTCAGGTAGTACAAGCTCCTAGTGGCTGGTTTCAATTTAAGTGAAAATGCTGCTTGCTTCTCCCCTAGTTCTTACATCTTTTCAGAGTCCTTGTAGTACTATCCTCATTAAGTGACAGGCTTCAACTTCATCCCTCATGCAAATAAATGCTTTAAGGGTCCATCTCATGGAGTCTCCATACACATCTACCCTCTCTAACCAAAGTGCTTTTTTTTCTGGCAAACCAAGCTCATCATGATATGTTGATTTAAGATTTATCATTGAAAATGTGGGGTTTTTTAGGAGCAGGTGTTTGTTGCAGCCACTAAGATGCCTTTTAAGATGGCAATATCCCATATTAGAATGCCTGGGTTTGAGTCCTAGCTCCACTCCTGATCCTAGCTTCCGGCTAACAGTACACATTGGTAGACAGCAGGTAGCTGGACTCCTGTTTCCCACGTGCAAGCTCTGGCTTGACAATCAACAATTATGGACTGCACAACAAAGCAATATCAACGTGCACAGTTAATACTAGGAAACAGGTTGCAACATCTCCATTTAAGCCACATAGCATCTGGCCCAGAAGCAGTCATTCTACCAGAGTGACACCAAAGGTCGACAAGAGCGGGAGCCGTATGTCCCGCTGCCAGGCTCCTGGATTTTATTTCTCATTTAAGGGAATCTGATCTGTCATTCCTCTGGCTCCTGTGGGCTTTAAATTCACATAATCAACATATCACTGCCAGCAACTTAGTAATAGCTGAGGCAGTTTAAAGGTGAGTGGAGAATAATCGTGTTCCCCTGCCAGATGCCTTCAGTTCTGCAAAGAAATAAAATGTCCAGCTCCAGCTCCAGCAAGGAAGGGAAATCGCTCTATGTGAAGCAGACATCACTACTCTTCCCAAATGTGCTAGGAGCTGCGTTTTACATCCTGGGAGGGCTGGCCCTTTGCAAAAGCTTAGAGAGGTGAGTTTCAAAATGTGGTCCACAGACCTCTGGAGACTCCCAAGGCCATTTCAGAGGGTCCTTGAGGCCAAAATTATTTCCATAGTAATACTAAAATGTTGATTTTTTTTACTGTTTGACATTTGTTATGACAGTGCAAGAGCAATGGTGGGTAAAGCTACTAGCACCTTAGCATAAATAAAGGCAATGCTACCAAACTATACTAGTAGTTACTAGATTTTTTTACTGCCATGAAAAATAAAAAGGCCAGTTAAACTCCATAATGTCTCTGATAAAGCTCTAAAAGCTATTAATTTTTTTTAAATCTCAACTATCGAGTATACAACTTTTTCATGTTTTATGTGACACAATGTAAAGTGCATGTAAGGCATCTTTGCTGCATACCGAAGTACAGCACCTATCTCTAGGAAAAGCATTGTTGCTATCATTTGAGTTGGAACGTGAACCATATGCTTTCATGGAACACCATTTTTATCTGCAAAAACCAACTGACAGACTATGGCAATTCAAAGGTGGGTATTTGGTAGACATTTTCTCAAACAAATGAACAATGTTTGTCTATTCATAGAAAACTACTAATGGTATTTATCTCTATAAATAAATAAAATTCAAGCTATTGAATGAAAATTGGAATATTGAACATTAGACAATTTTTCACAAGTGTGAACACTTTCCAGCACTAAAGATTTACCTGATAAGAGCTGATAAGATCAATGGTAAATAATAATGAGCATTTTTTTTGAAACTGTAGAATGGAATGTGTAACCCTCTGGAAGACATGCAAAACTCAGCGAACCAGTATTTCCCAAATAGCCAATGCTTGATATTACAAAAACCATGAATGCTTAAATAACCCATTTAAGGACTAGATAGCAATGGGTTTTAATGTGAAAGGGTATAAAAGCTTCATCATGTTTCAGTTTCCAAACTGCAAGTAACCTTTAAGAAAGTACACTTGTCGAGTTCTGGTTTAGTTTCAAAGAATATCAACAATTGTTGAACAGCTATTCAAATACCCCTCCCCTTTTCCATTAATGAATCTAAACGAACCTGGATTTTCTTCCTATATTTTACCGAAAGCAAATACCACAAGAGATTGAAAGTAGAAGCAGACAAGAGAACCCAGCTGCCTTCTATTAAACCAGGTATTAAAAGGATTTACAAAAGTTTGAAACAATTCCACTCTTCTTACCAATTTCATTTCTTAGGGATATAGTTTTTTCATTTTTCAGAATGTGTTATATACATTTACATGTAATGGGTTGATTTTTAAATTAATCTTTTTATGTTTTAAAAGCTCTGTCCTTCCAACTCAAATTGCTCAGAAGGTCCCAGAGCTTCCCCATCTCCTTTAATCCTTACAACAGCTCCATGAAGTAATACTGATATGCACCAGAACACATGGGGAGCCAACATGATTGCAAGGGTAAGTAAAACCACATGCTGCCTAAGGACTCAGTAAATCAAAGAATTTGATTATCTGTAAATCAAATAAATGAAAACATTTTCCAAATGCAGCACTAGTAATTTTGAAATGCATGTGTGAGCAAATTCATAAATGCTTCTGGTCATTACAGTGTTTATTTTTAAAAAGTCAATCACAACCCACCTGTAGGAGATATACAGTTCTTGACAATGAGAAGCGAAGAAAGGGATCCTTTTGGAAAATATTTAGAATCACTGAAATGACTGTAACCCCACACCAGAGCCACAGCAAACTCAGTGCAGTCAGAACACTGCTAGGCTATGTGGAGTGACGCCTTTAACTCTGAAAGCTCACTATCTTCACTATCTTCGTTCTTGTTATCACAATGGAATACCTTAAGCAATCAACATGATAAAGAGAAAAGGTTCATTTAACTCACCGTTTTGGAGGTTCAAGTCCAAGAGCAGGCAGCTGTATCGGTTTGGCCTCTGACTGGAGCCTTGTGCAAAAGAAAAGGATCACAAAATGAACCCAAAATCAGAGAAGTTGGACCCATACTCTGGGCTTCTATAAGAACGTTTTGGTGATAATTACCTTCATAGGGCACACCCCCAATAAAACAAGGACCTCCCACTAGGCTCCACCTCCTAAAGGCTCCACCACTTCCCAATAGCCCCACCACAGGGACCAAGCCTTTAATACATGGGCCTTTGGGGGACATTAAACATACAAACTATAGCACCCACTTTGCCATCAAAGTATTTAAAACTACTCAGAGAAGTCATATCATACATATGAAAATCAACTTATAGGGGGGCAGCACTGTGGCATAGTGAGTAAAGTCACTGGCAGTGCTGGCATCCCATATGGGCACTGGTTCGAGTCCTGGCTGTTCCACTTTCGATCCAGCTCTCTGCTATGGCCTGAGGCTATGGCCTGGGGTGGCAGTCGAAGATGGCCCAAGTGCTTGGGCCCCTGCAACCAGGTGGGAGACTGGGAGGAAGCTCCTGGCTCCTGGCTTCAGCCTGACCCAGCCCAGGCCATTGCAGCATGTGATGAGTAAAAATCTTTCCCTCTTCCCCTCCCCCTCCCTCTCCTTCTAACTCTGCCTTTCAAAATAAATTTAAAAATTAAAAAAAAAAAAAACAACTAACAACTGGCAAAACAGAGGGTTGAATAAGGGAACCCAACAGAAAGCGCTATAGGAGTTCCCCTGACTAAAGTGATCTTGGACAAACTTAGACTGATCCTGAATCTTTAAAGGTGGAATTGCGAGAGGGAAGCGACTGGCCTTCCAAGTCAAGAGGACAACACACACAAGAACAGATATGGAAGCACAAAGTGCATGACCCAGAGAGTGCATATAAGGAAGCATTTAGGAAAAGTAGCTTAGGACTAAATGTTGGAAGGCTGGGCAGACTAATGAGTATAAGCTTAGCCATATAGACAAATCAAAACAATCTGGTAATGAAATAAAATAAAGAGAGCAGAGTGTGGGGCCGATTGGCAAAGAGGGACAGGAATTGGAAAGTCCCGTTAGGAAGCAATTTACAGGTGAGAAATAAGATTGTTCAGGTGTGACTGGGGGAACAGAAGCTGAAAGGAATGAGCATGAGACATTGAAGGATCACAGTTTGGTAACAGGGCAATGGAGAGGAGGGAATGTTAGAAGGTTCCAAATTTTCAAGCCCAAGAGACTACCACATAGTCCAATCAGGGAGGAACCGTCTGCTTACTCAGTGTCCTCATAAGTTTGGTCCTGGTCGGCTGGAAGGGCTGAGGTCTGCACCTACTGATGAAAAAGTACCTTGACCTAGTCAACAAAGTCATCAGAACAGCACGCTGGGCTTACCACTAGGCAATTTGTCAGCCATTTGTAAGATACCTGCCCCTCCCACTTCAGAGCAGTATGAACAGGGTTTATTTTTTTCTAATTATATTTTGGTAAATTTTATTTATAAGTCTGTATACAGGTTTCATGTATTTCCTAGATTCAGATTCAGGAATGTGATGATTCTTTCCGCCCCACCCCGCCTGCACTCGACCCTTCTTTCTCCTCCCTCTCCTGTTCCCATTCCTGTATTTTACAAAGACCTATATTACCTACAGCTGCCTACTCACTACACAGCTTACATCCAGTCTGCTCCCCTCGCTCAGAAATTCAGCAAGATTCTCCCTGGGCTTTTGGATTGTCAAGCCCTTTGGGCTTTGCTGTACTTTTGGCAGATCGTACCTTGGATTTGGGGCCTTGGTTTTTTAACTCACATTTTGGCTTTCTGACATATGGCTCAATTCTGCTCACTTTCCGCTATGGCTGTGGGCAAACAACACCTGCCTCTGCTCTCCCCATTGCTCTCCCAGCCCCGTGCCACTTGATCTCTCTTGATGCAAGATTAAGATCAGATGGGCTTTTTGCATAGTACTGGGTCCAGCTGTGAGTAATAGCTAAAAGGGTGGGTTGGGAGGATTGGAGAGATGACAAGAAGGGAAGAGAGAGAAAGAAAAAACCTCAAAGTGAAAACTTTCAGTCTCCAGAGTGGGAGGGTTAGGGGCATGGTGATGAGATAATCGTCTTCAGGTACAGACAAGGCTCTGCTGGAGACAGAACGCCTGGCTGTCCTCCCATCCAGCCAAGGGCAGACCAAGGGCTTAGTTACAGCATGGGGGATTTACGTAAGATAAAAGAATTTCTTGAACAAATGCGGAAATGGGTTTCAGAGGGGTTTTGTGTAATTGCCTTTGCAGGAGCTGGCTAAGAATAGCATAGCTCTTCCAGCAGCCGGAAGGCAAAGAGGTGTTCTGTGGACAAGCAGAAGGTGAACTTTTCTTGTCGCCCCTTCCATAACCCTCACCCTCTTCTTTTACTGTCGGAATAGAAATGCCCACAGTGCTAGGACCCTTGGGAAGAGCTCTGAAGTCTTTTCCAGAGCAAAGGCCAATTCCTGATATTTTTAGAATAAAATCAGCTGGAAAAGCCATTGCCCCAGTGGCCACCAGAGCACTGTCGTTGTGATAATCCCAAAAGCCATAGAGGCCATTTCTGACTAAATGATATCCTAGGCAGACTCCAAATTGTTTCTTTAACTGAAGGGTTGCATGGCTGGTTTTTAATTAGAATGGATTAATACTGTGTTCCCATTTCTAAAAACCAGAATTGAAAGTAAGGAAAAGCAGTGTGGTAATTAAAATGAGGACAATATCCTCTGGATCCTCTCCCACCCAAATGTAACTCTACAAAAGAGGGGAAAAGTAAATAAAAATTAATGTTATCCTTTGTGTGCCTTGATAATCTCACATAGTTGTATAAACTTCTGGTGTGTGTGCGCATGTGTATGTATACAACTATATGTTATTCATATGTGTGCATGCTTTTCTACCTTTGTAACCATGTAAACATATACACAATTAGTTTTGTTCATGACAGTATGTATAGGTACCACTTTTTTTTCTGTTTCTAAAATGCCTTTAACAGGGGGCAACTTGGAAAAATAACCTTTTTCCTCTTAATTGACTGAGTTGGCAAAATCTAGAAGTTTGCACACTAGTGCAAAAGGTGACTTACATCGTCCACCACTGCAAAACTATGAAATACATCCTTGGATTTTCATCCCAAGAAGTAGTAAGTTCTCTCTTCCTTGTCTTGGCAGCATCCTTTGATGTATACTCCTGCATAAAAGTGTTAAAGGGGGAAAGAGAGGAAGAAGGCTAGATGTGTTTCATCATGTATCATGAAAAGGGTTCTAACACATCTTTTACTAAAAGAAAAAAGCACTGTGCCTACATCTTAATTGCAAACCCATCAGTTGCCAAGTCCCACAAAACAATTCGGTCTTGTCAATAGATCTTACTTCTGTCCCCAGCATATCCTATCTCCCATGGACGACTGCAATGGCCTCTGAACTAGTCCCCCAGGCTTCAGTCTGATCCCTCTCCTAGTATTCTCCACATCATCACCAGCTTCCTATTCATTAAATAGAAACCCACTCTTGTGACCATCTCAATGTAAAGTGTTCAATGGCTCCCAGCTGCCTATCTATCTGGCCTCTAGCAAACCCTCTTTCTTATGACTAACCACTCACCCTCCTTGGCTGCTTTTCAAACCCAGGCTCCTGTGGGCTATTTCTAGCCCCTACCAAGGGAGTCTTTTTGTTTCTGCCACACCTTCGTGCTTTCCAGCAGCCTGGCCTTCCTGCCTGGAACTGTCTGCTCTCCACTGCCTTCCCTGTTTCCAATGGATGTTGTGAAACTCAGGTCCAGCTTCATCTCTTCCAGCAAAACTTCCCAGCCAGGGAAGCCACACCTTTTACCTACATTCCAATAACGAGTGCCAGCAAACCAAGGGCTCAAAAATGAGGAAAAAAAAACGATTTTTGAAAGGATTTGATATCCAGTACCTCAAACAGCATCAAAGTATTTACCTTGGAGAATAAAACAGAACTTGGTTGAGCTTTCTTGTATTTATTTTACTGTTAATTTTAAAAACATTTTTATGAAATATACACATAAACATACACAAATCATTAATGTATACAGATCAAGAAACCTAACACATTACTATAAACCTCAAAAAATTCTCCTGTGGGCCTTCAGTCACTAATGACTTGACTTCTAGTAGCATTAGATTGGTTCTGTACATTTTTATATTTCGTGTAAATAGAATAATAAAGTATGTTTTGTTTGGATTTTTTTATTCAACGTTATGTTTCTGAACTCATTGATGTACATAGTTTTAGTTCTTTCATTCTTCTTTTATAGATAAATAAATAATTGTTTACTTACTCTACTGCTGATGGCATCTGGATACATTCCAGTTGTGGAATATTACAAATAGTGCTAAATTGAACATTCTTCCACACGTTTTTTGGTGACCACATGTGTGCATTGCTACTGGGTGTGCATTAAGTTGAACAATATGAATTTGCCAATATTCAACTGTTTTTAATACTAAGGTGGCAATTCAATGCCCATAGGTAGAATTGGTGGTTTATGAGATACAAGTGCATTCAGCTTTAGAAGATGCTGCCAAATAGGATTCCAAAGTAGCCATACCAATTCATATTCCTACCAGTAATCTATCAGAGGTTTTGCTGGTCTGCATCCTTTTCATTTTGGCCCTTCTGAGGGGGAAGCGTGCAAAACTCAATCATGGTTTGGTTTTAACGTGCATTTACTTAATGACTAGTGAAGTTAAGCCTATTTTTGTATATTTGTTGGTGATCTGGATGCCCTTCTTTGTGAACAAGTTCAAGTAGTCTGCCTAATTTTCTGTTGAGTTCTCTGCCCTATTTGTATTATTATTTTGATTTCACAGTTGAGTGCATTGTAATTCTTTCAGTGCTTTGCTCTATAAATATTTTTATCCAATCCTGTTTCCAAAGAACCCTGTGTTCACCTCTATTCAATCACATATTACACTGTTGAAAATTTTATTTATATATCTATATTTCCTTTTTTGGTTTTCAAACCATTAAATGATTGGAAACTGAACCCTTATTCACCATTGTATTCCCAACCCTAGAATCATGCCTATGAAGTGATTCAATAAATATTTGTTCAGTTAACTAATATGCATTCAACTTCCTAAATTTATGTGAACTTTTTTTTATAGTCCTTTGTATAAGGTTTATTCAAGCAAGGCTAACTATGAAGCAGGGTATTCTGCTCCTGTCTCTACTACATTACAAAAGGACTAGCTTATAATACTAGTTGCAAATGTACAAGGATGAAGATCAGCGTGCATATGAATGTTGTTCTTTTTAAACTGACTACAAATAACCAATAAAATTCATAATTGATAAGAAAAAATCAAGATCATGCAATGGGTAAAGAGCATTGATATGTAATTTACACCAAGACAGGTGAAAACCAAACACTAATTAATAAATGAAATAGTCACATTTCTAAATATCTAATGGGTGCAAATATTAATGAAAATGAAATTAATAACATCTCAAGCTGATCAGGTTTGATAAATGTGGTACCTATTATTTTTCCACGTGCTTTATATTATAGTTGTTGGTTTGCACATCTAAATTTGTCAATGTACTGTCACTTTCTTATGGGCAGGACCCATTTCTGATGTAGTTCTCTTGAAAAAATGGTACCTTTATACATATAACCTTATCACAATGCAGTTTATCAGTGCATTTCAAAACTCATCAAAGTGTGTGTGTGTGTTTGTGTTTGTGTGTGTGTATATCTTTAGATCCAGTAAATTCAATTAATATTTATTCTAAGGAATCAATTTAGGTGAAAGAAAAAGAAAACTCTACACATTAAGATATTTATCTTCAAGTTATTTACAATAGTGAAAAATGAAATTAATAACAAATTTCTAACAACAAAGAAAATTAGACTGGGGCCTGCAATGTGGTAGAGTGGGTTAAGCCACCACTGTGATGCCAGCATCCCATATCAGAGTGCCAGTGTGAGTCCTAGCTACTCCACTTCAGATCTGGCTTCCTATTTATGCACCTGGGAAGACAGCAGTAGATGGCCCAAGTGTTTGGGCCCCTGTGATCCATGTAGGAGAACTGCTCTGGGGAGCGAACCAGCAGATGGAAGACTGCTCTGCCTTCCAGAAATGGGTCCTGGAAGAATAATAGAAAGTACCACATTTATCAAACCTGACCAGCTTTAGATGTTATTAACTAGATATGTTAATGTTGTGAACTAGAGTCATCCCACTGTGCTATATAACACTAGGACCTTGTTTCTTCTATCTAACTCTGATTTTGTATCTGTAATCCAACATCCTCTGGCTCCTCCACCACTCCACTTCTCTACTAATTGCTGTTCTATGTTCAGATACTGAAATGGCACACTGCATCCCAGGAATCTGTACAATTATTCTTAATAAAAAAAAACTTTCCAAATATTTTTAAAATATGGTAAATGAGAAATAATGGAAAAAATTTAATTGACGATAATGAAGCAACTGTGGATGTATGCCAATGTTGCTGAATGAAAAAAAAGCATGTAAAATCAGATTCTCTGAGTAAAACCAAACCACATAATTACGCATGGGTTCATAGAAAGAGACAACTACCAAAGAAATAGCTGCAAATTTTAAAGGTACAAGGATTAAGGAGGGGTTTGTTTCTTCAACTTTGTTATTGCTCATTCAATCATTTCCTCCCTTTCCTCTCCTGTACCCAGCCACCATCATATCTTTCAACTAAATAATGGTAACAGCTGCCTAAACTGCTCATGGAGATTCTTCCCTTGTTCGTCTATCCTCAACAGAGCCAGAATCATCGTGGAAATCAGCAGTTAGACCTTGTCAATTTTCTGCTCAAAGCTCTCCAATGGTTTCCTATCTCACACAAAGTGGAAACGAGTTCTATAGTGCTCCATGTTTTCTTTCTGACATCATGTTGTTCTGGAATCTTCCTTGCTTGTCTAGCTCTGATAAAACTAGCTACTTTGCTCTGCCACAAATATCCTGTGGATGCCACTCCTGCCTCTGCCTGGGGAGCTCTTCTCCCAGATTTGGTCTTTGCTCAAGTGTCTTCCTGACCACCCCACTTAAATTTGCAATAGCCCTCCACGTATCATATCCTCTTTCCTTCCTCCATCACCATTATGTGACACCATCTTCTGTGTCACATGTGTCACTTATGTCGTTTAATGTCTGTCTCCTAGAGTGTAAGCTCTGTGAGGGCAGGAACACTTACCTCTTTTATTTACTGGAATATCATCAGCAGCCCCTCCATTGTGTCAAGCACAGAGTAGGTGGTCAATATTTATTTTTGAAATGAATACATTTACTCAACATATATTCAAAGGCATGTTATATGTATCAGGCACTGTTCCGAGTGCTGGAAATATAGTAGTGAACAAAACAAAGTTCTAACATTATGAAACTTATGAGATAGTGGAGGGAGACATGTTCATGGGAAATGTGTATTATGAAAAATACTATGCATGAAGTTAAAAAAAATGTTTTCCCTGAAATAAACTCGTGTTTTAATTCCATTTGCCATGAACTTTTTGAAATATCCTCATATAATTAAGGGGGTTAATTTTAATAGTCATGTGAAGGACATGCAAAGAACATTTCAGGTAGAACAGCTAAGTTCCTGAGACTCAGAAGACCGGGGAATTCTTAGTATATGCAGCGAAACAGAAGAAAAGGTTATGGAGCAGGGACAGTACAAGTGGACAGCCAGGTCATGTAGGGCCTAACTCCAGGGAAGTTGTTTGGACATTGCTGTAAATGTAATGAAACGATCACTGAGATGTTTTGGGGCAGAGGAACGACAATGCTTTTATTATAATATTGTTTGTGAAGTTTCGAGCTAAATTCACCCAAGTCCTGGATTGATCAAAATGCAGTATGGCAGGGCGAGCATGCTGGCACAGCAGCTTAAGCTGCCACCTGCAACACCAGCATCCCACATGAGGGGTGCTCCCAGTGAGTCCTGGCTGCACTGCTTCTGATGCACCTCGCTGCTAATGTACTTAGGAAACCAGCAGAAGGTGGCCCAAGTGTCTGAGCCCCTGCCACCCATGTGGGAGACTCGGATGGAGTTCCTGACTCCTAGCTTCAATTCTGCTATTGCAGCCACTTGGAGAGTGAGCCAGCGAATGGAAGATCTCGTTTGTCTCTCCCTCTTTCTGCCTTTCAAATAAATTTTTAAAATTGCAGTATGGCAATGAACTAACACTCTGCCTCCTGTGTTGCAGGCAGACATTAAATGACAGTTTTTTTTTTCTTATTCCACAGTAAATATTACTATATATATATATTACACACACACACACACACATATATATATACATATATATATACATATATATATACATATATACATATATATATACATATATACATATATATATATGTGTGTGTGTGTATAAAACCAATGGACCTGGATGAGGGAATACCTTTATTATTATTACAGTTTAGAGTGGTTTTTCTATGTCGAATGCTTTAAAACGGTTTATATTCAACGCTCACAATAAAATTGAGGCAGTGAGCTTCCAGTTCCTAAAGAAGCATTTATGCTTAAAAAGGCTTTTGATTGATTTCTTCCCAACAAGCTATGTGCATTAACTCAAACTCACTCTGCACCAGAGCTTGCATGTGTGTGCAAATCAGAGTTGAAATGTGAATCTCTCAGGACCAAACTTGGCCCTTGTTGATAAGTAAAAATTTTTCTCTGAAGCATTCATGACAAATCCACTCTAGTATTCACCTAGATGTATTCGTAGGCAACTTTGGAAGGTGGATATATATATATATATTCCTTTCATCTCAAATGAATTCTCCACGGGCTAAGTTATATGTCTTCAGGAGAAATGGAAAACACAAAATGTTCATTCTTGCTTGTTTTATTAAAATAAGAAAAAGTAGGATTGGCTTCTGTGTGAAATAAAACTTGCTAATATTCAGCAGTTTAAAGCAATCTTTAGACGCTTTAGTTACAGACATTGCCAGGCAAGGGCAATAATTCTATCTAGAACTATACAGCAGCATTTCTTTCAAAATGAATTTTATTATATTTTCGCTTTAAAAAAACAAAACAGGCTTCTAGATAAATCTAAGGGACGCGCATGTAGACCTACTCTCCTCGCAAAAACAATATTTATTTATTTATTTATTTAGACAGGCAGAGTGGACAGTGAGAGAGAGAGACAGAGAGAAAGGTCTTCCTTTTGCCGTTGGTTCACTCTCCAATGGCCGCCGCGGCCAGCGCACTGCGGCCGGCGCAGCGCGCTGATCCGATGGCAGGAGCCAGGTGCTTATTCTGGTCTCCCATGGGGTGCAGGGCCCAAGCACTTGGGCCATCCTCCACTGCACTCCCTGTCCACAGCAGAGAGCTGGCCTGGAAGAGGGGCAACCGGGACAGAATCCGGTGTGCTGGCACCGCAAGGCGGAGGATTAGCCTATTGAGCCACAGCGCCAGCTGCAAAAACAATATTTAAAAATTTTGGTTAAACAGTATAAGCCCACATGGACAAAAAGAATGGACTAGAAACAAGCTAAGGCACCTTGGAAAATACCAGAAGGCCACATGACTTGGACGCACTGGGTAACAGCAACTGTCTGAATGCATGATAGGGTTAAAGCAAGATGATTGCTTACAAGTACCTCAGCTAGCCACAGGCAGGGTTGCAATGGTTTTGTTTATGGTGAAAATCACCTGGAGACATTCTGGTTGCAGTAGACAGAAGAGAGAAGGTACAGGCGATGGCAGGGTTGAACATGGGGAAGTTTTAGGGAATGCTGCCAGCTGAACTGAGGAGATGCCCCAACCTAGAAATCTGAAACTGACGATCACCATATTTAGAGACAGGACACATCAAAAAGTTCGTAGAAAAAAGGAATTAGAATACGAATTTATTTATGTGCAAAAACTTTGGAAGTCCACGTAAAGGTGTTTAGTCACACACTTTCCCTGAACTCTTTGAAGTAGTTTTGTGTTTGCCTAAGGGAGCATGTGGACCAAACCAGATGCAAATCTAGCATTGCTTCTCACTAACTAAAAGATCACAGGCAAGGCACTAACCCCTCCAAGATTCACTTCCCTTACCTGTAAAATGGGGATAGTATATGTATCTGACTTGTAGTAATTATCAAATTAGATAATATAAGTAAGGCACTTAGTATCTGTCTGGCACATGGTACCTGCTCAACAAATAGTAGCAAGCATTTCCAGGAAAGAGTGGATTCTGCATTCCTTTCTCAAGGACTCGAGATGAAACTACCATGGAGTATAAATTCCGTAAACTGGCTCCTTTGTTCACATGTTTCCCAACAGATCACTATAGAAGCATAGCCTTAATTCTGTAGTGACAAGTTAAAATCAGGTTTGTGAAGGTTGGAACTTATGCTCAGTGGAGCAATAGAGAATGGGCTCTGAAGTCAGACAAAATTGACTATATTCCTGCCTCCACCAGTCACTAATGTGTTCTTGGCAAGTCATGGAAGCATTCCTCACCTACACAGTTGCAAGATCGTGACAAGAAATGACTATAATGCAGGCAAGGTCCTAGCAGAGTGCCCAGGACACGGTGGACATCAACAATGTAAGCTATTTTCATTATGATTAGTATTAGGCAAAAAAAAAATTTTACAAATGCTCATTGGAAATTGATGAATTACCATTCATCAAATGTCCCTGGCATGGGAGGAATGTCTCACTGTTACTCAGGTACTGTTTCTACTTACTTTTACATCAGTTTGGAGATTAACACAATGTGCTTCTAAGTGGTAAGCTATACTTTTTTGTTTAGGGTATTTTGCAGACATTTCAGCCAAACTGGCAATGTGCATGATACTCAATATTCTTGGTAGATTTTACATTGGGGATTATAACTTAATCATTCAGTTCCTCTTTCTCAAAGCCAGAATTAATTAGAACAGTTCTTCTGTAGTTGTATATGGGCACTCATCTTTCTATCTTGGACTCTGAGCCTCAATTTCTTATTCCAGTACAGAAAGCATAAAACAAGAATATGGTGAGCAGCATTTTTCATCTCACAATCATTGGAAAAGTAAAAACAATCCTTATATAAAGTCTCTAAAAATACTGAAATATACTTTCTTCCAACAATATTTTATTTCATATGGTATTTTATTTACTTCCTCAAATGGGATATACTTTTAAAGCTTATAATATATTATAAATCCATGGCTTAGCCACAGAATCTTATATTCACTTACCTCCTTAATTGAGCCAATTAACAAAACAAAATACACATTCAAATGAAACATGTATCTAAGCCATTTAGGAATAATTAAAATTATAGATCAGGTTTTCTTTCACTGATCACAAATTATTGTAATGCTTTTGTGCTGCTCATTTCCGGGCTCACTTTGGTGTGTTTATTAAAGCCTGCTATTGTCAGATCACAGGGAGTATTGCATTTTCATTTTCATATCTCCAATTCTAAAGGGGATTAAATTATCCAATTAAGCTGTTAATTAAAAAGACTCCTACAGAATAAACTGCAGGCTACCAATGGCATTTTCAATTTTCATAGTGCTGTGCTCAAAAGTAATTTTCTAAATTCAGAAGGGCACAAAGTTACTGCCCCAGATTTCACTTTGGAAGGCATGGCAAGGGATGCTAGCTGAGAGCTAAGCCCACTTTTCTTTCTGGGGGCACACAGTTAAACTACACTTCCCACCCTCCCCTGCAGTGAGGTTTGGCCACATGATTGAGCTGTGGTCAATGGAATAGGAGAAGTAATGTACACAACTTTCAGAACTAGCTCAAATCTTCCAGTCAGCATCTATGGCTTTTCCCTATTCATGAGTTTCTGAAAAATGAGCATTTAATCGATCACATGTTGAAATGCAGTGAGCCACAACATGGAAGGAGCTGGGTCCCCAAATCAACAGTTGGAGGGAAGTTCACTGATCATTAAGGCCCACTGTGTATGGAAGCCTGTGAGATTATCTATTTCCTTAGCTAATGTGAATTTCAATAATAAAGAAAGTGAACCTGAGGAACACATAAATATGTTAAACATAATTGGAACTGAGACATATATCTAAAAACCCAAGCAGACTCAATACCTCTTATAAAAGCAATCACATGGAACATAGCTAAAAGGGATTTTGGACTCTCTGCCCTCATGCCCCCCCCCCCAAAGCCTCTCATTCCTGTCTACACTCTGGAGATCACCCATAAACTCTGTCATACCCATCTGCTCTATACACAAAAATTATATATTCATGGATCAAGTCAAACATAAACTCTCCCAGAGGGGCAAGAACAGGCCATTTGCAGCCACTCATTACCCCTAACTATCATCTGATGTCTAGTTCCCGTACGTGAGTTATGACCTACTACTACACAGATAAGTTGGCCTAGTATCCTGCAGACCAGCACTTTCCCAAACCTTAAAACATATCAGATCCAGAAAGGTTTAAAACAATCAACAGAAGACTCTACTTGCACTGCCAGCCTCACCCCAAATGCTCCATAGAAAATTTAGTATGAATTCTGTGGCAGTTCCTCTGAATTTGCCTGGATGCAGGCAAGGAGATCAGGTTTTCAGAGTCCTCCACCATGCAGCCACTGTCTATGGATACCCAGGCACTTCTGGTTCTCTGATGGGGCATTGGGCAAAGAGGATCCAGAGGCATGAAGGCAGCCATCCTAGAGAACCATAGCCAACTTGACAACTGAACATATAGAAAACGAGGATGGGGCATCCAGTAAAAGATCATCTCTGGGATCAGGACAGAGGGAACACCAACAGTGTCCACAAGAGGAGAGCCAAATACAATCTAAAGTACTTATATGTCATCACACAGCACTCAGTAGGGAAATTTTAACAGGTTACATAACCACGTTAGACCAGACTGTTCATAGAAGCCCAGAGATTGTATATAATCCACTCAGATACAGCTAAGTCAGGAATTTAACAATAAAGTGTATTCAGTAACTATGCACTGAATGAGTGTGTGCACAATCACTGGATGGTTACAGAATGGTGATAGCACATAGAAACCTTTTATCTGGGGGCAGAGCCAAGATGGCGGAAGAGTGAGGGCGCACACCAACAGTCCAGGAAAAGATAGTTTAACAAAAGTGGAGTTACTGTACCCTCAAGAAGAGACTCAGAAAAAAAACTGCAGAGGAAACTCCTCCGGATCTAGTGGATGTGACACAGAAGACCTACGGGGAGAGCAAGGTGGCCCACTGCCGCGCCAAGGAAGCCACGCTGAGCTGCGCCGCGCCGAGGAAGCCGCGGGAGCCACGAGAGCGGGGGAACCCAGCGAGCCCAGCCACACAAGCCCAGCTGCAGAATTTGAGCCCCAGCGCTGGAAGGAAAAGTAACCCGAGACATTGTCCGGGAAGGTTAGAGCGTGGTCTGAATTCACACGGTGGGGGGAAACTGCACCAGGCTGACTGGAGGAAGGAAAAGAAAGCGAATAAATAAGGGGAACCAGCAGGGTCACTAGCCTCTCTCTCCACTCACCTTACAAAGCCAAGCAAGACAAAGAGCAGGCACCATTTTACATATGTAAAACAAACTCCATAACCTAGGCAACCCGGTGAGCTGTGTGGAATTTCTTCCCAACTAAGGCAAAAAAAAAAAAAAAAAAAAAAAAAAGCAAGAGAGCAAGCCAGAGAACAACCCTGAAGAACCAAACAGAGCTCTTTGGCCACACCTCCAAGATGCCAAACAAACGTAGAAACCAAGGTAACAAGAGCAAGGAAAACACTATGATGCCCCCAAATGAAAAAGACACCCCAATTCAAGATTATGAAGATGATGAGATAGAAGAAATGCAAGAAGCAGATCTCAAAAAATTGGTAAGATCATTAAGAAGCTCTCAAAAACAAATTCTTGAACTACAGAAATCCATGATGGACAAGATAGAAAATCTCTCTCGTGAGAATGAAATATTAAGGAGGAATCAAAATGAAATGAAACAACTAGTAGAACAAGAAACAGTGATAGTGACGAGAAACCATAATGAAATGAAGAATTCAATAGATCAAATGACAAACACATTAGAAAGCCTTAAAAACAGAATGGGTGAAGCAGAAGAGAAAATATCGGACTGAGAAGACAGAGAACAGGAAAGGAAACAGTCAAATCAAAGAAAAGGAAATTAGAAATCTAAAAAATACTGTCGGGAATCTACAGGATACTATTAAAAAACCCAACATTCGGGTTCTAGGAGTTCCTGAAGGCATGGAGAGGGAGAAAGGATTAGAAGGCCTTTTTAGTGAGATACTAGCAGAAAATTTCCCAGGTTTGGAGAAGGACAGAGACATCCTAGTACAGGAAGCTCATAGAACCCCTAATAAACATGACCAAAAGAGATCCTCACCACGACACATTGTAATTAAACTCACCACAGTGAAACACAAAGAAAAGATCTTAAAATGTGCAAGAGAGAAACGTCAGACCACCCTCAGAGGATCCCCAATTAGACTCACAGCAGACTTCTCATCAGAAATCCTACAAGCCAGGAGAGAATGGCGAGATATAGCCCAGGTACTAAGAGAGAAAAACTGCCAGCCCAGAATATTATATCCTGCAAAGCTCTTATTTGTGAATGAAGGGGAAAGAAAGACCTTTCACAGCAAACAGAAATTGAAAGAATTTGTCGCCACTCGTCCAGCCCTGCAAAAGATGCTTAAAGCTGTGATACACACAGAAACACAGAAACAAGGGCACCAATATGAAAGAAGGTAAAGGAAGGAAACCTCATAGCAAAAGATGACAGGAAACCCAAAAATGGTAGGGCAAAGTTACTACTTATCGATAGTCACATTAAATGTTAAAGGCCTGAACAATACAGTTAAAAGACACTGACTGGCTGATTGGGTTAAGGAACAAAACCCATCTATTTGCTGCTTACAAGAAACACATCTTTCTAACAAAGATGCACACAGACTGAAAGTGAAAGGCTGGAAAAGATATACCATGCCAACAGAAATGAAAAAAGAGCGGGCGTAGCCATCTTAATATCAGATAACATAAATTTTGCCACAAAAACTATTAGGAGAGACAAAGAGGGGCACTATTTAATGATTAAGGGATCCATTCAACAGGAAGATATAACGATTATCAATGTATATGCACCTAATTACAGGGCACCGGTTTATTTAAAAGACCTGTTAAGGGAATTAAAGGGAGACTTAGAACTTAGACCCCAATACAATAGTACTGGGGGACTTCAATACTCCACTCTCAGAGCTAGACAGATCAACAGGACAGAAGATCAACAAGGAGACAGTAGATTTAAATGACACTATAGCTCAAATGGACCTAACAGACATCTACAGAACTTTTCATCCTACACATAAAGCATTTACATTCTTCTCAGCAGTGCATGGAACCTTCTCTAGGATTGACCACATACTAGGCCATAAAGCAAGCCTCAGCAAATTCAAAAGAATTAGAATCATACCATGCAGCTTCTCAGACCATAAAGGAATGAAGTTGGAAATTAGCAACTCAGGAATCCCTAGAGTACGCGCAAACACATGGAGACTGAATAACATGCTCCTGAATGAACACTGGGTCATAGAAGAAATTAAAAGAGAAACCAAAAATTTTCTGGAAGCAAATGAGGATAACAGCACATCATACCAAAACCTATGGTATACAACAAAAGCAGTGTTAAGAGGGAAGTTTATATCAATAGGTGCTACATCAAGAAATTGGAAAGGCACCAAATAGATGAGTTTTCAAGTCATCTCAAGGATCTAGAAAATCTGCAGCAAACCAGACCCAAAGCTAGTAGGAGAAGAGAAATAATTAAAATCAGAGAAGAAATCAACAGGATTGAATAAAAAAAAAAAAACATTACAAAAAATCAGCCAAACAAGGAGCTGGTTTTCTGAAAAAATAAAAAAAAATTGATACCCCATTGGCCCAACTAACTAAAAAAAGAAGAGAAAAGACCCAAATCAATACAATCAGAGATGAAAAAGGAAACATAACAACAGACACCACAGAAATAAAAAGAATCATCAGAAATTACTACAAGGACTTGTATGCCAGCAAACAGGGAAATCTATTAGAAATGGATAGATTCCTGGACATATACAACCTACATAAATTGAACCAGGAAGACATAGAAAACCTAAACAGACCCATAACAGAGACAGAAATTAAAACAGTAATAAAGGCCCTCCCAACAAAGAAAAGCCCAGGACCAGATGGATTCACTGCTGAATTCTACCAGACATTTAAAGAAGAATTAACTCCAATTCTCCTCAAACCATTCAGAGCAATCAAAAAAGAGGGAATCCTTCCAAATTCTTTCTATGAAGCCAGCATCACCTTAATTCCTAAGCCAGAAAAAGATGCAGCATTGAAAGAGAATTACAGACCAATATCCCTGATGAACATAGATGCAAAAATCCTCAATAAAATTCTGGCCAATAGAATGCAACAACACATCAGAAAGATCATCCCCCCAGACCAAGTGGGATTTATCCCTGGTATGCAGGGATGGTTCAACGTTCGCAAAACAATCAACGTGATACACCACATTAACAGACTGCAGAAGAAAAACCATATGATTCTCTAAATAGATGCAGAGAAAGCATTTGATAAAATACAACACCCTTTCATGATGAAAACTCTAAGCAAACTGGGTATAGAAGGAACATTCCTCAATACAATCAAAGCAATTTATGAAAAACCCACGGCCAGTATCCTATTGAATGGGGAAAAGTTAGAAGCATTTCCACTGAGATTTGGTACCAGACAGGGATGCCCACTCTCACCACTTCTATTCAATATAGTTCTGGAAGTCTTAGCCAGAGCTATTAGGCAAGAAAAAGAAATTAAAGGGATACAAATTGGGAAGGAAGAACTCAAACTATCCCTCTTTGCAGACGATATGATTATTTAGGGGATCCAAAGAACTCTACTAAGAGACTATTGGAACTCATACAAGAGCTTGGAAGGTAGCAGGATATAAAATCAATGCACAAAAATCAACAGCCTTTGTATACACAGACAATGCCGTGGCTGAGGAAGAACTTCTAAGTTCAATCCCATTCTCAATAGCTACAAAAACAATCAAATACATTGGAATAAACTTAACCAAGGACTTTAAAGATCTCTATGATGAAAATTACAAAACCTTAAAGAAAGAAATAGAAGAGGATACCAAAAAATAGAGGAATCTTCCATGCTCATGTATTGGAAGAATCAATATCATCAAAATGTCCATTCTCCCAAAAGCAATTTAAAGATTCAATGCAATACCAATCAAGATACCAAAGACATTCTTCTCAGATCTGGAAAAAATGATGCTGAAATTCATATGGAGACACAGGAGACCTCGAATAGCTAAAGCAATCTTGTACAACAAAAACAAAGCCAGAGGCATCACAATACCAAATTTCAGGACATACTACAGGGCAGTAGTTATCAAAACAGCATGGTACTGGTACAGAAACAGGTGGATAGACCAATGGAACAGAATAGAAACACCAGAAATCAACCCAAACATCTACAGCCAACTCATATTTGATCAAGGATCCAAAACCAATCCCTGGAATAAGGACAGTCTATTCAATAAATGGTGCTGGGAAAACTGGATTTCCACGTGCAGAATCATGAAGCAAGATCCCTACCTTTCACCTTACACAAAAATTCACTCAACAAGGATTAAAGACTTAAATCTATGATCAGACACCATCAAATTATTAGAGAGCATTGCAGAAACCCTGCAAGATATAGGCACAGGCAAAGACTTTTTGGAAAATACCTCAGGAGCACAGGCAGTCAAAGCCAAAATTAACATTTGGGATTGCATCAAACTGAGAAGTCTCTGTACTGCAGAAGAAACAGTCAGGAAAGTGAATAGGAAACTGACAGAATGGGAAAAAATATTTGCAAACTACATAACAGATAAAGGGTTGATAATCAGAATCTACAAAGAAATCAAGAAACTCCACATCAAAACAAACAACCCACTTAAGAGATGGGCCACAGACCTCAACAGACATCCTTCCAAAGAGGAAATCCAAATGGCCAACAGACACATGAAAAAATGTTCAAGATCGCTAGCAATCAGAGAAATGCAAATCAAAATCACAATGAGGATTCACCTCACCCCAATTAGAATGGCTCACATTCAGAAATCTACCAACAATAGATGCTGGAGAGGATGTGTGGAGAAAGGGACATTAACCCACTATTGGTGGGAATGCAAACTGGTTAAGCCACTATGGAAGTCAGTCTGGAGATTCCTCAGAAACCTGAATATAACCCTACCATTCAACCCAGCCATCCCACTCCTTGGAATTTACCCAAAGGAAATTAAATTGGCAAACAAAAAGCCATCTGCACATTAATGTTTATTGCAGCTCAATTCACAATAGCTAAGACCTGGAACCAACCCAAATGCCCATCAACAGTAGACTGGATAAAGAAATTATGGGACTTGTACTCTATGGAATACTATACAGCAGTCAAAAACAATGAAACCCGGTCATTTGCAACAAGATGGAGCAATCTGGAAAACATCATGCTGAGTGAATTAAGCCAGTCCCAAAGAGACAAATATCATTTGTTTTCCCTGATCGGTGACAACTAACTGAGCACCAAAGGGAAACCTGTGGAAATGAAATGGACACTATGAGAAATAGTGACTTGATCAGCTCTTGTGCTGTTGATGTACAATGTAATACTTTATCCATTATAGTATTTTTTTTGTTCTAGTACTAGTGGTTGAAATCTGTAATTAACACACAATTATTCTTAGGTGTTTAAATCTTAACTGAAAAGTGATCCCGGTTAAATATAAGAATGAGAAAAAGAGAGGGAGGAGATGTACAATTAGGGACATGCTCAATCGGACTTGCCCCAAATGATGGAGTTAGAAATGTGCCAGGGGATTCCAATACAATCCCATCAAGGTGGCATGTACCAATGCCATCTCACTAGTCCAGGTGATCAATTTCAGTTCACAATTGATCACACTGATAGATCTAAGAGTCAAAGGGATCACACAAACAAGACTAATGTCTGCTAATACTAACTGATAAAACCAAAAAAGGGAGAGAAGGATCCAACATGGGATGGGGGAGACACAGCAGACTCATAGAATGACAGATGTCCTAAATCGCACTCTGGCCTCAGAATCAGCCCTTAAGGCATTTGGATCTGGCTGAAGAGCCCATGAGAGTATTTTAGGCATGGAAAGCCAAGACACTCTGGAAAAAAAAAGAAGAAAGAAGAAAGAAGAAGAAGAAGACCTAAATGAAGGATCTCAGCGAGTGTGATCTCAGTGGAAAGAACGGGGCCATCAAGGTAGGAGGTACCTTTCTCTGAAGGGAGGAGAGAACTTCCACTTTGACTATGACCCTGTTGGAATAAGATTGAAGTCGGCGAACCCTAAAGGCTTCCATAGCCTCGGCAACTCATGACTAGAGCCTAGGGCGATTACTGACACCATAAACAAGAGTGTTAAATTGTTAAATCAACATCAAGAGTCACTGTGTATTTATGTCCCATGTGGGATCTGTCCTTAATGGGTTGTCCAATGTGAAGTAATGATATAGCTAGTACTGAAACAGTATTTTTACACTTTGTGTTTCTGTGTGGGTGCAAACTGATGAAATCTTTACTTACTATATACTGAATCGATCTTCTGTATATAAAGATAATTGAAAATGAAAAAAAGAACCTTGGTGTTAAATTGGAAATTACATAGAAAATTAATCTTTTTTAAAAAAATATTATGCAGGATCTCTGTCATTAATGTGCTGTACACTGTTATTTAATGCTATAACTAGTATTCCAACAGTATTTTTTCACTTTGTGTTGCTATGTGAGCGCAAACTGTTGAAATCTTTATATATACTAAACTGATTTTCTGTATATAAAGAGAATTGAAAATGAATCTTGATGTGAATGGAAGGGGAGAGTGAGTGGGAAAGGGGAGGGTTGCAGGTGGGAGGGAAGTTATGGGGGGGGGGAAGCCATTGTAATCCATAAGCTGTACTTTGGAAATTTATATTCATTAAATTAAAAAAAAAGAAACCTTTTATTTGGCTAGAAACTGTAATCATCATTGTCTCTTCTGCAAGACCAACCCTACTGTGGTTGATAATTTTCTCAGAGGCATCTCTTTTCCTCAAAAGGAATATTAAATCAAAGGCAATAAACCACAACTGCTGACTTACATTTGGGAAGAAAATATGGCTGCTTTGCAAATCTCTCATTGTCTACAGAGCTGCATTCAAATCCCACTCTCCTAAATAAAGAAAACTAGCACATTACAGTGCTTTGCATATTTTTTGGCAAATACAAGTATTAATATCTAAAACAGAACTGAATGTGTTAATAGATGCAATCAATTTCAATGGTTTTTTTTGTCTTAAAAATTTATTTATTTATTTGGAAGTCAGAGTTACAAAGAGAAAGGGAGAGGCAGGGCGGGGGTGGGGGAGAGATCATGTGCTTCCATCTGCTGGTTCACTCTCCAAATGGCTGTAATGGTCAGAGTTGTGCCAAGCTGACGCCAGGAGCCAGGAGCATCTTCTGGGTCTCCCAGGTGGGTAGCAGGAGTCCAAACACTTGGGCCATCTTCTGTTGCTTTTCCAAGTCTATTAGCAGGTATCTGGATAGGAAGTGAAGCAGCAGGGACACGAACTGGTGCCATATGGGATGCCAGTGTCACAGGCATTGGTTTTACCTGCCACACCACAACACAGGCCCTGATTTTAATTTTTCAAGAAGTAGAGAAACAGAAAAACTTCAACCAACATTTTATTGTCCTTAGAATGATTGTTGACATTGTTTCACAAACAGAGAAAGAAAAACAACCAACCAATCTGTCTCACAATGACTAGTTAGTTATAAAATGAATAACTTACGAACATCTTTCTTTAAGCCAGTTGGGCACAGGCCACTGGCAATGAGAATGTTGTTATGTGAAACAATCAGATATACTTCCACAATTTAATAAAGTAACTGAGGCATCGTGCTAAAAATATCAAGGAAGAAGTCTATCAAATGCTAAATGATTATAGAAATACTGAATGAATAAATGTATTTAGAAATGGGGTAATCTAAGGAGTGAAGGTTAATCCAAAGGTCAGTAGCCCAAAGTATAAGTCAGTCCATTTCTTTCCTGGATCTGGGGTACATGACAAGCAATTTCAGGCCTTTCAACTTCTCTGGCACAAGCACAATCTGTCTGGCAAGCCATGGTTCTTAGTTGTTTCTTAGTGATGCTCCAGGGCTAAATAAGATAAAATTTATGTGTTATGCTTTAAGCTCCATTGAGGCAAGCCACTAAATAAACTTCAGGATAATTTATGAATCCTGAAGCTTGCATTAGTCATGTCCAGGTCCATCTTATAAAAGGAAATAAATGGAAACAGGATGTGAATGCTGAACACTTGGTGAAAAGCTCAACAAACTTTGGTCAATGGTGATAAACAACACCACATTATATACATAGAATCCTTGACTAACCCTGGAGAATTTCACAAGAACTCAAACTCCTTCCACTGCCTAGACAATAGTTTACTGGCAGAACATCTGATATATGAATTAGAAAAGTGTGTTTTGCAGCTCTAGTCTGAGGTCCAATATCTAATTTCTTTTTAATTTAACAATTATTTTTGTAAAACTTTATGGATCTACTCCAGTGGATATGCTTAGCAAGGACTGCCAAAATCCTGTCTTCTCTTCAGAGCTATATCCTTAGTTTAGCTTCTCCCTGCCTTTTACCCTTTCCTTCCAGTTGCATTTTATACCCACTTATTCAGTGTCCGTTTCTTTTAACAATCTGTATTGAAGCAAAGAGACAGTGAGATCTTAATCCGAAGTGTTAAACACAACATACATCTGGGAATCCAATCCTTCCAGAAAATTATTCTAACCAATAGTCATGATTTGGCTTGCTGCTTTTGGTTTGTTTGCTTATTTATTTATTTTAAGAAAGGCCATCCTATTTACAACTTTTGGTATAACAGAGTGACAATGAGTAAAGTGAATCAGGACTACGTATTATCTAGAAACTGTGAGGGCCCCAACTGATTTCCAGCCAGTTGTTTTCCTAGATCAACAAGTGACTTCATAATTTCCACTTCCAAAGTCATAATTCTTTGCTTTTATCAAACACTTTCTCTGACCTGCAGGAATGTGTTTATTTGGAGTTTAGGGAAGAAATCACTATTCATATAAACATGACAAACCTCAGCTGATTTTAAATGCCCAAGTGCAGGCATAAAACCAGAGGTATCTTACATGTCTAAACCAAATCAAAGTGCTCACTCCAGAGAAAAGGCACTTACATTGCCAGCACCCCTAACCTAACACTGCTTGTTTTTAGAAATACAAACTAAGGTCACATTAAGCCATAGTTAAGAGGAGGAAAGGTAACTGCCCTTCAGAAGTTTATCCATTTGGAGAGGAAGAAGTCAAGGAGAAAATCACTCTCCTCTGTCTAATGCAGTGTAATTGTTCTCCTCAGGATGGTGCCCCTCCACTTTTCTCCTTTCAGAAGTTCCCATGGTTACAGAAGGACATGGCACACACTTACATTAAAAAAAAAGAATGACAAGAGACAGGGATGCAAAATGACCTCTTGTGGTGACTCTGAATCTGTCATTTTGCTCTTGAGATTTTCCTATTGGCCCACTTAGCCCAGAACCTCATGTACAAAGAACAATGTGAAAGAGTTGGAGGAATGCCTATTTTTGAGTAACAGGTAACTACTGTAATGGCATTTCCATTTTATCCTATGTACATACAACCTAAGAGATAGAAGAGTTCACTTAAAATGATAATGCTCTAAGGACCAAAAACATGGTATTGGTGTTTCTTACAAACTCTTTGGAGACTTGAAGAGTAAAAACTATGGATTTTTTAGGCTATTCAGGTAATTTTTAAATGAATCAATGTCCTAAAATGTCTTCAATCACAAAAGTTTTCAAAAAAGTTAAAAAAAAAAAAAGGTAACATTTACTAAACCAAAATGGAAGGGCACTTTGCTCCGTCCTCAATGTGGCATGGTCCCTTTGTACTAAAGGGAAGTGAAAGCCATATGTCCCTAGTGGAGAATAAGAAAGTCCTTTTCTTAAGGCCTGTTCATTTCAGAAACAGAAGTATGCATACATATCAGAGAAGTGGAACAAAAATAATTGGGATACAGAAAAATGTGCAGCAGACAATCACTGAGGTTCATATAGACCTGGATAAGGTTTTGGAGACTTCACCCCCAGGCTTCCTTGCTGCTATATGACTAGGAGTGAAACATACAACCTCCTTTTTTTCTGTTTATGAACTCAAACCCTCTGCCTAGGAATCCTTCCACCAGCTTTGCTCTTGACTTGAACAGCGCCATAAGCTACATCAGACGCAAGTTGTGAGGCAGCTTTTCATTTCAATCAACTCCAAATCTGAAAGCAAGAACTCCAGCAAATATTCCAAAATAGAGATCCAACATATACCTAATTTAACTACGTTAGAATTAAGACAAGCTGTGCAGTGACCATCCATAAGATCTACTGCATTCCACAAAGCAGCAAGACCTCCCAGGTATCCTTGCACACGTCTCCATCAGTGAGGGTTCCAGGTCTAATAGAGTGAACTTTTCATGGATACATTCTACTTAGGCCTCCGACAAAGTTATAGGTTAAAATGGTATGTACCACTCAGCTGGGACTAACACACTACAATGGCCAACAGCAACAACCCAGCAGATAGCATTTGAACAAAAGTAGCCTAGGGATTTATTTTTGTTCTTTTGGTTTTCTAAAGAAACAAAGTTGGTTCATTTTTTGTATTCCACTTTTTAAGCCCTACAACTTTGAACAGACACTGGCAGGTCACCTACACAAATAATGAAAATGCATTAACAATGAAAGTCCTCAGGGGAACATAAGCCTAAAGCAGTGGATGATGAGGGCTCAGTGCCACTTCGGCTGCCACTGTGCCACAGCTCTCTCAGGCTGGTAGCAACCAGCATCCCAGCTACCAGAGCCGGCAGGAGTCCATGCCTCTGTTCATCGTGGAATTGGGCGGACAGTTAAAAGCTTTCTGGAATTCTTCAAAGTTACTAACCGCACCATTCACCCTGAAAAAAGATATGTCAAAGCACATGTCATTTAATTCTTAATTAATTCTTAATTCTCATCAACAGATTCAGGATATGGTAGTATATTTCTGGAAGGGACATTTTTGTTCATTAAATTTGTTTACAGAAGAGATTTTTAAAAAGCCCCAAATGATAAATTTCCAAAGAAATGAACAAAGCTGAGACTAGAACCAACATCTCCTCAATGCCAGACAAATTAAATGTTTCTATTACTGTTCCAACAGTTTTCAAATCCCTGTCAAATGGTATCATTGCCAATATTTAGTTTTTCTAACTTTGTAAAACTTTAACTTTTTCAGAAAAGTGTAACTGACATAAAACACACAAATCTCCAATGTTGAAATCAATTTTTTTCATGGGTATAGACCCACATTACTACCGCTGAGATGGAGACATGGGATATTTCTAGCACACAGAAAGCTCTCTTGTGTCCTCTGCCTACAGAACCTCCACAGGTAACTACCACTCTGACCTGTATTTGGAACCCATGGTATGTGCTCTTTTGTCTTTGACTTCATTCATTCAACAGAATGTCTGAAAGTGTCATCTATGTTGTTGCATTTCTAACTTTTTAAAACATTAATTCGATCTGCAAAAAAAACAAAAACAAAAAACATTTCCCTTTAAATTCCTATTAGGTTTAGAGGTTCATGTTTACCTAGGATTTGGTTAATGCAAATATCAACCAATGAATGGTACCTAGTTGCTACTGATGAGTAATTCTTCACTGGAGTTAGTTCTGGTGTTCTTGCAAGTTCCTGACTGCAGTAAAGACTGCAGCTGCCGACTCAGCACTTTGATTGTAACTGCCTTTTAGAAGTGGAATATCCATTGTGTGATTTCTGCTGCACTCTCAGTCTACAGTTCCTGCAGACATCAATAACAAGCCAGGCAAAAACACTCCCCCCTCATCTATTTCTTACTCAACTGCACATTCAAAAGGTTGACTGAAGACTCAGCATTGCCAGTCACTGACTAGTTCTTCCCTAATGACTTTGTCACCTATGGCCATTTGAATGAATGTAATAGCTTGCTTCCAAAAAAATCTTCTTAAAATCTTAACCTCTGGTGTTTCAGCTGGGATGTACACGTAGGGATGCATATTTCATAGTGTGATTCACCCTAGGCAGGTGGTAAAGATAGGATTTAGCTGATAATTAGTAAGCATACTCTGAAAATTATCAGCTACAATTCAACATTACAGACAACTAGCTAGTAAGAAGAAATTAGTCGCAAAAACTTATCTGTTGAGTAATTAATCTACTGTGTGGTTTCATCTGCACCATTTGTCAGTGGGAGCACATTTCAGTCCATTAGAAACTGTCAGCTTTCATGACAGTTAAGCCCAGTGGGGGAGAATTTCCAAAACAGTGATTAGATTTTTTGTGCTAGTGGGTAATTTATAGTCAATTTCTGAAACGTTTCTAAGGCAAGGTTTTGGAATAAGATTTTTAAATACTCAGATAGGAGAAATCATAGACGACTTTCTTGAAATGTGCTAATGGCTCATTTAAATATTAAATATAATGATATCTAGGTATAATATGTTCTAGGCAAAGAGTGAATATAAATTATTATGGTTTCTTCAATTTATCATTATAATTAGCTGTCCTTAACTATAGAAAGTTTCAGACTACAGAATCTAGCATAGGGTAAGTAATATCAACCTCAATTTTTTTTACTTAATATTTTATATGTTGTGACAATTAAATAAGACTAATTAAAATTTTTTATTCATATATAAGCAACTATTTCAACATAAAAGCCAAAATGTACCATCTCTGATTCTAGAAATGAATTATAATTTCAAAATATCACTATATCTTCCTTTTTTTTCAAAGCTAATCAGAAAGTAGGCATTCATTCAAGTCTGTTGGTTGACTGCACCAAAAAATGAGAAATATATTAAATAAAATATTCTTTAACACAAAACACAACAGAGCTCTTGGTGTTTTAAAGCAAAATATGTCAGAGCTCATCCTTTTCTAAGACAAAAACTGGTTTTTGCCTTAGACAAAAATAGAAGTTATTGAAAAAACTGAATACTCTGGTTTACTGTGCACCCATGGTGACCATGGCACTCATGGATTACTCTCTCAAAAACTGGAAAATAATAAGTGGGATCTGTTACTAAAAGTATGATTTGGATTCCAAATTAACTTTATATTCTGATATAGTCTCATGGATCTCTTGATATGACGCTAGACTAGAGGTATATACAAGTGCCCGTCGGTAGAAGTTGAGTTGAGAGGACACTGACTAAACAAGCTTACGAATAATAAAGGAAAGGGGATGTAATTTCTGTTTAGCCAGATTTTTTTTCTGCATATTGGAGATCACACAGTTTACAATACAGACTTTTGTTCAGATCACATACCTGGGACGGCAGAGTCGGGGAGCAAGTGGGGAAATGCACAGATTAAAAACAAATGTCACCATTTTACCCATTTACCTAAACTGAGGGGGGCTGTGAGCACCAATTTGAATTTGTTCTCGGGCAGCCTCTGGTCTGTAGGAATTGCACCTCACCTAAAAGAGAAAAACACCCCAATAAATATTTTTCCATTCCAATAATACATTTGCTGCTGTTTTAACGGCTCCAAATTATCCTGAAGAATAATTTCAGAATCAATGCATAACAAACAGTTTTAGTAGATCAGATAAAACCTTCATCAGTAGTAACATCTATTATTCTAATTCCCGGAGTAGAAGGTTTTATCAATGTGAATAATTCCACAATTTGAGTAAATTAGGAAGGTTTCCAGACAAGTCCTTTAAATCAACAGAATTGTAGATGTGCCCAGGAATCAACCTATGTATTCATCCAATTAATTTGATGTTTGAAATAGCCCTTATCAAATTTAGTCATACTCATTCAAGTCAATAAAATGAATCAGCCACCCATAATTGAGTATGGTCATGAGAAGTTAGTATTCTGCCTGCTGGAGTGCACGGCTTGCTATACCCTATTCCAAGTCTGATAGGGTTCACGTCTCCAGCTTCTCAGAGGTTCCATACAGCTACGTGACTTGCTTTGGCCAATGAAATGTGAGAAGTGATATATGTCACTTCCTAGCAGAAGCTTTAAAAACATGAGAAAAGATTTAAGAGCCTTAGGAACAATTTCAGATGCTACATTCTGGGCAAAGGCACACTTTCTCATATTTCTTTCCTCTATCTGTGGTGGACATGGAAGCACATGTTGAGATAAAGACTCCAAAGCTCGAGTCCTTGAGTAAAAACCATGAGCAGAGCCCCACCACCGGCCCACGCTGGACACAAACCATGAACAGCAAATGAACTTCCAATGTGTTGTTTCTACAGCATGATCTACATAATCGTAAGCTGAAGGATGTCGTAGTCTTGAAGCATGAATTCCGAGTGGAGGAAGAAGCAGAGGCAAGCATGTTTATGCGGGGGGAAAGACAGACATTCAGTTTGGCTGGAATATGTGCCGCATAGTGGGCAGCAGTGGGCAACCAGAGGGAAGACAGGATGGTGCCTGATTTATGAAGCATTCGACAACAGGCCACAGTGTTTAAACTAGATTGAAACATTATTCTTGCGCAGGACAATGATAAAATCCATATTTTTAAATGACTTATCTGGCAAGGGTATAAAGTACAAGGAGGAAATGACAGACAAGTTAGAAGATTATTTATAGGCAGCAGGAAGGTTCTCAGTGAACGTCCACTAAATAAGCACAAATGGAAATGAAAAAAAAATAGAATGACGAGAATACCTGAGCAAAAGATGACAGGCTGCAGCAACTATGGGCACACAGGAAGCAGGAAAGGAGATATGATCTATTGCTTTTGATGAAAGTGAACCATCAGTCATTGCGATTCTGATTTTGACTTTGAAGATGTTTTTATAATGTGATTCCTTAATTTGCTCAGAAGCTAGCTAATGTGAAGTTGTTTCTGGCATTAAATTTTATCTCATTTCTTCTTATGTTATTTCTTCTTGAGTTATTATAAAGCATTGTCTTTGCTTCATAAATCATTTTAGAGATTTCTGAAAACACATTAAGACTAGTACTGTTTTTCTAGTACCATCCCAGAAGGGAAAATCTTTTTAGTCCCTATAAGCAGATCTAGTTGAAAATAAATCAGGTATGGTTGGGAGACATTTCAAAATTACAACTATAATATCACTGTCAATTAGTTTATTTTATCTACACAAAAATATTGTGGAATGGGATGTAAATAACAACTGATGTATCTTTGTCCTCTGTTCTCTATTAGCAGGGTCAGCAAACTCTTTTCTGGAAACAAATAGATGGCAAAAAGTTTAGGCTTGGAAGAATATAAATTCTCTCTTTCAACTACTTCATTCTGCTATTGTAGCACAAAAGCAGCTATAGACAGTGGAAAGAATATGGCTGGTTTACAATAAGACATTATTTATAAAAACAGGCAGCAGACCATATTTGGCCCTTGTTTGCCAACCCCAACACTAGAAAATTCTATTTTTGTAGTTTGCTTATCTTAAATAGTTGACCCAGTATGGACCACAAAGAAAGTCTCCTTGTTGAACTGTGTTAGTCTTATCCTTTTCAAGCAACTGATCTAAAAATATCAAGTGCCTTTAATATATCTGAGCATCTTTGCTGGGTGCTCTGGAGATACCTAACAATAACAATCCAGGCCGGTGCCGTGGCTTAACAGGCTAATCCTCCACCTTGCGGCGCCGGCACACCGGGTTCTAGTCCCGGTCGGGGTGCCGGATTCTATCCCGGTTGCCCCTCTTCCAGGCCAGCTCTCTGCTATGGCCCGGGAAGGCAGTGGAGGATGGCCCAAGTCCTTGGGCCCTGCACCCGCATGGGAGACCGGGAGAAGCGCCTGGCTCCTGGCTTCGGATCAGCACGATGCGCCGGCCGCAGCTGCCATTGGAGAGTGAACCAACGGCAAAAAGGAAGACCTTTCTCTCTGTCTCTCTCTCTCTCTCTCTCACTATCCACTCTGCCTGTCAAAAAAAAAAAATCTCTTCTAAAAAAAAAAAAAGAATAAGAATCCAGATGATTAGTTGTAGAGATAAAACTAAAAGTCTTGAATATTTTGAGAGCAATTAAGTACTCAGCTGCAGGGTAATGAAGTTAAGTGTAAAAGGATTTGGATATAAAAGAAAATGATGAGGATTAGAGTCCTTGGGGAGGAGTTTAACAAAGATGTGAAGGAGGTCAAACTCGACATGGATCCTAAGGATGAAGCTGGAATTGAATTACTTCATGGGGAAGAGTAGGAAAGCCATCACATTATAGAAGGAGAATCAAAAACAAAACCACACAGACATTAACAGGCATGACATTATGGGGTGGAAGTGAGAATCACTACTTGGCTAAGACTGAGTTTTTCTCAAGCAATGGAACCGTGGGAAATTAAAAGCAGGTTGGGTGGAGGTCGATCAGATTAAAAACTTTGAAAGAAAGATGAAGAAGTTTGATTTCAACGCGGCAGGCAGTGGGGAGTCCCTGCAGTTTTTCAGCAGGTCAGTAATGAAATAGAAGTATTTAGTGGCACGTAAAGCAGTAGTGAAAGATGCTGACATTAGGAAAGCATGTCAGAAGGCTACTGGGATAATCCAAAGCAGAAGATAGGAAGGTTTTAGCCTATAGGTGATTAGATAGAACAATGGGGATGCTATAGACTGAATGCTTGTTTCCCCCACCCCACTCCCAAAATTCTTATGCTGAAACCATAATTATATCATCTTAGGAGGTGAGTTCTTTGATGCATAATTAAACTGTCAAGAGGGTTTGTACCCTTACAGGAAGAAGACAGAGAGCTACCTAGCTCTTTCCACCAAGAGAAAACACAACAAAAAGCCAGCGATCTGCAACCTGCAGAGGGCCTTCACCAGAATTTGGCCCTGCTACCACCCTGATCTTGGGCTTCTCCAGAACTCTGAGAAATAAAGTTATACTGCATCAAAGGCACCCAGTATATGGTATTTTTGTTAAAGTGACCTGAACTACCTAATGCAATAGGGTCAAGTTTGTGATTATAAAATAAATTCAAAGCATGTCATTGTAAAAATTAAAAGGAAAAATAAGAAGGGAAGGAGGAGAGATGGTGAGCACATGGGTGGGAGGGAAGGTAGCGTGAGTCGTATCATGATGCTCTTAAATCTGTATATATGAAATACATGAAATCTGCTCATCTTAAACAAGGATGAAACATCTAGGATAAGTATATCAAATAAAGCCTAAGAATCTAAACTTTTGAAACAGAAATACCCAAAGACTTGGGGTATATTGGCATGAATAGGAAAACTAAGAATGAATGTCATTTTGTTGAGGACTACAGTTTTGTTGACATTAGGGTAATAAATGTCAATTTATCTAGAACTGTCCTTTCAGGTTTATGAAATAGAAGACCTCCTACAGGTGCGAATTTTTTAACCAGAATCAACTGTAGAAGAGTTGGATGTGCATGTGCTTATGGAAGAGTGAATGCACAAACCTAGGAACAAGAAGTTGTACTGATGAAAATTTCTGTCTATCTTTGAGTATATACATATACACTTGTCGATTGTGATACCATACATCACAACCTTTATTGACCCATCCTGACTTTGAAAATGCTGCCTATGTGACTGTGATGTAAACCAGTGCAATCATCAGTAGCTAAGAACTGGACTTTGCCTCATTTACCAAACAAATTCAGAATTGTGTCTTTTTTAGTGCACATTTTCCTTTCAGTTTCTGCTCTAAGAATGCACTGAACTCAAGAAAGAGTGACTTGATGCTCCTTGCCTTTCTGTTTATTTTTCAGCTCTGGGAGTCATGGCATATTCATAGGACAATTTGGAACAAAGCCCTGAGGATCCCCCGTAGGTAGAGTAGTAGAACAGTCAGCACATGAGGCAAAAGAGAAGGAAAAAGTTAGGAAAGGTCGGGGCCATGAAACTCAAAGGATGAGTTACTAGAAATGATTCTAAATTGTATCACGTGTTTAAGAAGCCAACATAGAATGAAGAACTAGCAAGTGGGTTACCATAGGGCTTGTAAGCTACTTGACAAAAAAAAAAAAAAAAAAAAAAAAAACTTGATGCAATAAGCTAATTATCTCCTATAGAACATTTTTTTTTTTTGACAGGCAGAGTGGACAGTGAGAGAGAGAGAGACAGAGAGAAAGGTCTTCCTTTGCCGTTGGTTCACCCTCCAATGGCCGCTGCGGCTGGCGCATCTCACTGATCCGAAGGCAGGAGCCAGGTGCTTCTCCTGGTCTCCCATGGGGTGCAGGGCCCAAGCACTTGGGCCATCCTCCACTGCCCTCCCGGGCCATAGCAGAGAGCTGGCCTGGAAGAGGGGCAACCAGGACAGAATCTGGTACCTCGACCGGGACTAGAACCTGGTGTGCTGGCGCCGCTAGGCAGAGGATTAGCCTGTTGAGCCACGGCGCCGGCCTCCTATAGAACATTAAAAAGGAAAAATTTTTATCCTGAAAATAATCAGGAAAATAAAATATTGGCTAAAATCAAAATCATGCATTAAGTTTTTGTTCCAAACCTTTGATCAAGGGAGTAGGCTAAAAATCCCACATTTCACCTCCAACACCCATCCCTCAGTGTACTCACGTGAGCATAACTCAGGAAGAAGAGTTGGTTGTTGGTGAAAGTGATGCCAGGGAGGAGAGGTTCCTCAACTCCCTCCCTTCTGTCACTTATCCATTTCCTGTAAGCCTAGTAAGAGAGGCAGAAGAGATGAGCCCCTGCAATGGTGGTTTTTTCTCTTTCCTCATCTAATACAGAGACATTAAATACATACTCCTGCCATGGAAAAGTACATATCAAGTTTGTTTTTAAGAAAGCATCACATGTGGGCAGGCATTTGGCCTAGTTGTTATGATGCCCACATCCTATATCAGAATGCCTGGTTTGACACCTGCCTCTTGCTCTGGGTTCCAGCCTGGGAGGCAATAGTGATGTTCAAGTAGTTGGGTCACTGCCACCCATGTGGGAAGACATAGGTTGAGTTCCTGCCTCCAAGCTCCAGCCCCAGTAAGGGACCATTGCAGGCATTTGGGGAATAACTCTCTCCCTATCACCTCTTCCTTCTCTCCCTCACTCTCTTCTCCTCTTTCCTCTCTCTCTTCTTCCTCCCTCTTCTCTCTCTCTCTCTCTCTCTCTCTCTCTCTCTCTCTCTCTTTCTCTCCATCCACTCCTCTGCCTCTGAAGTAAATAAATAAAAAATATTAAAAAAAAAAAGAAAAGAAAGAAGAAAACAACATCTCAAAATGCAAGGCAATGTCCTACTGCTTAAGAGTGAGGCAGGTACACCTACAAAGACCTTACATTAAGTAGATAACAAAGCCGTTCATCCAAAGTGTTTGGGTGTTTTTTAAAAGCTGTTTTTACTACTCCCACCATGAGACAGACAAATCTAACACAATGGTAAGGCCCCTATGGCAATACATTTTAGGGCCAACATATTATCAACTTTTTCTTTTGCCAAGTAAGAATAAAAATTATCATCTTCTTTCACTATCTATCATCACCACTTCATAAAATAAAGTGTATTTTAAATATAATATAGGAAAGAGATGGCCTGAGAGTAAGTCTGGTCTTTAAACTGAACACATGTAGCTTTATAAAAAATCTTTCCACATTATCTTTATATTTCTCAGTTAACCATGACCCAGTGGATGATGCAAACATTATCAAGGACTCATATGATCCAGTGTATGAGAACCACTACCCTCTGGCCATAACTGAGAAGTTTTACATTTTAAAAGAAAATTGTGAAGAGGACTTTACTCAATGAAAACTTATATGAACCTAGCCCCCCGGAGATTTCTGCAGTATAATTTGATATGATTGTGATTGTATTTTCAAAAACCATCCTTTAAAACCATGATTCTTAATAATAAATATTATTTTTAGGATGATTTTACATCTCCCTCCAAAAAGAAGGCACTGCACCTCCATTCATATAATAGAGTCAAAGGAGACGCAATTCTATTTACAGAAATGCTGTAATAGCTAACTCCTCAAGAGCATGTCTGCACTGTAAATGAAGGTAAGCCCATATGGCATCTTATGGCTTAATGCTTCAAACCATAGCAAGTGCAGTATGCATACCCTAAAAGCTTCCCGCAGGCCTCCATTGTCGGCAATATTTTCTCCCAGGGTCTTCTTCCCTTTCACCTGACAAAAAGAAAGAAGAAAAAAAGTTTCACAGTCAACTATCATTCACCAAGAAGCATAAATATTACAGCAAGCAAAAGTGTCATATTGTAAAGAGAAAATTACATCCAATAAATCAGAGGTAGTCATAATACATTGTGAGATGACAAACTAATCCAAGCAAGATGCCTCAGAATATCATAGCGTCCACTTTATTACGCTATGCATTTCTTTCTCACCCACTTCTTTATTCTTACCAATTTAGCCAGCTCCAATAAAAAGTTAACAATATTCTGAGTGGCTCTGGTTTAATGGGAAAAAATAGGAATGTCAATACATACATTACTTTTTCAAATTAACTCACATTATTTGAGTATTTTTCTCATTTTGCCTGTGTTTCCAAAAATGTAGCATCCACACAGGAACAAGATTTTTAGACCAACCATCATCATTCTACCTTCAGCAATTTCCATGAAAAATTAAAAAGAGGGTAGTTCTCCAGGGGAACAAAAATCAAATAAAAGAAATGCAGACCACAAGGTCGAAGTTTGCAATATGTATGACAACCAGCCAAGCATGGTGAAGAAATTCTTCCCAACATTTGAAAACTCTCTCCTAAAATCGGAAATGGGCTAGGGCAAAAATCTTCTAAACTGATACAACCTACAAAGCAAATCCGAGCTGCTATTTGTTTTTGTAGAGGCTGTAAGGTAAGACTGAATTTTACATTTTCCAATGACCAGGGTGAAAATCAAAAGAATAATAATACTTTGTGGCTTGTGAGAATTACATAAAACTTAAATTTCAGTGTTCCTAATTCATGATTTATTGGCACACAGCCAGGCTCATCCACATACACATGTCTGTGGTTACTCTCTTAACAAAGGTAGAGTTAAGTGGCTGCAGCAGAGAACATACACCCCACAGAGCCTAAATCGCTTACTATTTAGCCTTTCACAGAAAAAATTGCCAACCCCTGTATAGTAGGCAGATTAACAGCCTCTCAAAGATGTTTATAATCATGGAATTTGAGACTATCTTACTTTACAATGTCAAAGGGGACTTTTAAGATGTGGTTAAGCATTTTGAGATGAGACACTACCCTGGATTTTATCTACATGGGCCCAATGTGATTACAAGGGTCCTTATAAGAGAAAAAGGGCAACAGGAGAGTGTGTCAGAGTGATGCAATGTGAGAAGACTCCACCAGCTATTGCTGGCTTGGAACGAGGGGACCATGAGCCAAGGAACACAGGCAGCATCTAAACGTTAGAAAAGCCATGGAAACAGATTTCCTCCTAGAGCCTATAGAAAGGTCCACAGCTTTGCTGATGCTTTGATTTGGGGCAGCTGACACTTCTGTCAAACTTCTGACACAGCCTGTATAATACAATTGTGTAGATTTCAGCCATTGAGTCTATGGCAATTTGTCCTAGCAACAACAGGGAACTAGTACAATCTGTTCTGAACTTTCAAGCCATGGATTCTGTCAACTCTTTACTTCGAAGCTATCCCAATCACCCAGTTATCCACCAATACCAATGGAGGGAAAAACACAAAAGTTTGGAAAACATTATTCACTGTAATCACCCAGTACCCTACCAGTTTCAGTCCCCAAAAGTCACCATTCCTGTTTCATATACATTCTTTTACTACAGTCCTGTTAGATAAATGCAATGATCACCATCTTTGTTTGAACAAATGAGGATCTACAGCTCAGAATGTGTGGAAGACATTACTGGTACCCCGCTGGACCCCGTTCTCCACCAAGACTGTGCATCGATTCCTGCAACTTCTAACAGCTCAGGAAGATTACCCCGAGTTTACAAAGGAGTCCTCTCATGTGGACATTACTGGGAGGTTATACCCCACCTTCGCTCTATGGGGTCAAGGTAAAGTTGAAGTCCTCCTGAAACCAACACATTTTTCTCACTCCCTCACAGAATGCTCCTAAAATGACTTCCTCGATAAGCTACAAGCCTAGGAAATCCTTTCTTGGGCTCTGCATCTAGCAAACCTAACCTAACACGGCAAACTGCTCACGTTCCACAGGGATTCTCACCCTCAGCAGTATCCTGTCTCCTGAGGCTCTGCTCCATAAGACGCCACCTTTACAAGCTTCAACTCCTCTTGGCTCTGGATGCTTACATTTATATCTGCACATGCTTGAATTCAATCTCCTCCCTTTTTACAGCAAGCTTTCTATCTAAATTAGAGGCTTTGGAGTACCCTCACCTCCCTGGCTCCTCATACTCTGAACTGCCTCAGTAGAGCACAGGGTCCAGGGCTTGGTCTCTCGGGACTCAAGTACTCAACAAGAGCCTGCTCCCAGGATGCCACAGCTGAGTCCCCCTCACTTCACTGCAAAGATTCAGGTACAGAGGACTGTCCCCGACAAAGAAAGCCCCCAAAAATAAAGCCTGGCCCTTGGTATCCACAGAGGAGACCGGCAATGAGACTGTAGCCATTAGCTGACGTCGAGTGGCTTCATGGGGGGAGGAGCACACCCTTTCTATCATCCTTGTGACAAAGGCACACGTTTATCAGAATGAAGTTTCAGTATCTGATGCTCTGACCAAAATGTTTACCTAAGAACAGTCCACCCACATGCCATTCAAGTATAAAATAAATTTAAGATAACCAGAGTATGATATGGGGGGAAGAGTGTGGGCTCTGGAGCCATAGAGACCTAAACAGGAATCTAGACACTACCATGGGCTTGAATGACTTTGAGTCTGTTTATTCATTTGTAAAACCTGTACACCTTAAAATATGCACACTTCTTAACACCAGTATAAGCATTATAGTTGGTTCAAGTAGCTGAAATGTCTCTCAAATGGGCATATAATAATCACCAGGAAGCATTCATTCCTTCCCTACAAGAAAAACACCCTTCTCCTATTTTTTTCTTTTTTTTAAACTGTATTCCAATAAATTCTATTTACAAAATAGGCAAGGTTTTACCTATGGGTGTGCATTCGTGATCTACACTATCAAAAAACTTTCTCAAGTTTTATAACCCCTAACATAACAACTCCTGAGTAAAGAGAGTTTAGATCATCACAAATTTGATTGCCTATGTCCATTGCCTTCTAAGGCATCCCTCACATTTGTTTTGGCTCAATCCCAGCACACTAAAACCCCGCCAGTCTGGTAGCTAGAGTGCTAGAAAGTGGAGAAGGACCACGACCAACGCTGTTTATTCCTTGAATTTCCTGTGTCATCGTAAATATTACATAAGTTCGATTTCCCCATGTAGAAAGCAAATGGCGATAGTGGCATGGCATCATTTCTAGATTCTGCAATCAAATTCTATGATTCAATATTAGAGACCTCACAAAATTCAAAGCCATAAGTCACTGAGTAAAACTGAAGAGGATTACTAAGATCCTTGTAAAACTTTTTCAGCAACCTTGTGAGAGTGATACCATATTGCTTCCTGGTACAATTCTTTTCAAAAACAGATTCATATTTATTTTCATAAAGCTATGTCCCCCAAGTTGTTGGAAAATCTTAGACACTTTTCCCATGCTAGAATAATGAGTGAATAATGAATTTCCTAAAACAAAATTTAGTTTAAATATATTCTATGCTTCTCATTATGCAGCCATCTCAGCCATATGTGAGTGCTAATCTGGGCCCCAATTTTGACGGGTTTGGGCAAACATTAAAAGTAAGTATACGTGTACATAAGCAAATTTTTTCTTGTTTGCACTTAGGTTATTGGCTTATGGGAACACAGAGAAAGACACACACACACATACTGAGGCCATACATATACGTAGAACCCCAAAGTCCTCAGTTTTGTTTTTTACTGGGGTGAGGGTACCTACTAGTATGTCACAAAGGATTAGGCATATGAAGAACTTTTTACTGAGCACTGCCTGTATAGAAGGCATCGTGCCAGTGCTTCACATTATCTCCCGGAATTCCTACAACAAACTAATAATTTCAGAAATATTTACTGCACAGAGGAAGACACTGAAACTCAGAAACCTGAATTAGCTTTTCCTAGCTCTTACAACCAATAATTGGTCCAACCAAGAGGTGAACACATTGATGACACTAGAACCCCTCTGCTATACTTTATTTGAATCAACATATGAAGATACTTTTTTAAAAATATATTTTATTTATTTATTTGAGAGATAGAGTTACAGACAGTGAGAGGGAAAGACAGAGAGAGGTCTTCCATCCGTTGGATCACTCCCCAGATGGCCACAATGGCTGGAGCTGCACCCACCTGAAGCCAGGAGCCAGGAGCTTCCTCCAGGTCTCCCACGTGGGTGCAGGGGCCCAAGAACTTGGGCCATCTCCCACTGCTTTCCCAGGCCACAGCAGAGAGCTAGATTGGAAGAGGAGCAGCCAGGACTAGAACTGGCGTCCATATAGGATGCCAGCTCCACAGGCCAAGGATTAGCCTACTGCGCCACGGCAATGGCCCCACATATGAAGGTACTTAAAAGAGACTGTGGAGGGGTGAGCATTTGGCCTAGCAGTTAAGATACCCACATCCCATATCCAAGTGCCTGGGTTTGATTCCCAGCTTTCCATGGGTGCAGATCCCGGGAGGCAGAGGTGATGGCTCAAGCAACTGTGTCCCTGCCCTTCAGATGGCCGACCTGGACTGCTGGACTGTGTTCCCAGCTTCAGGCTTCAGCCCCAGCCAGCTCCAGCTATCAGAGGCATTTAAAGAATGAAACAATGGATGTCAGTACCCACACTAGCAGGTGTTCTCTCTCACATGCATTTTTAAAAACATTTAAAAGCTTGTGAGAAAAGAAAATTAAAAGATAAGCTTATTTGGGTGCAAAAATGTTTGAAATCTATGTATAGTTTTTTAATAATATGCATTTCCATAAACTTTTTGAAGACCTCTCACATACTCTAGAAGAAGAATTTTCAGTGTAACAACCCCTTAAATGAATGTTGATTCACAGAAGCACCCATTTTAGGTTTGCTCATGTCACAGTTGTAGATATTTAAACACTATGTGGGCAGAAAATAGCTTTGTGGTGTTCTGCTAAGGAGCTAGAGGTACCATTCAAGGATAGTCACTCTGGTTTCTCCACTTGGATGAGCAACGGTTCGGGAATCAGAAGAGTACAAAACAAACTGAAAACAGAGCTTTGTAAAAATTAAGAGTTGGAATAGGATAGAGGAGGAAGAAGGGTGGAAGTGTGGGCAGAAGGGAGGGTGAGGTAGGAAGAATCACTATATTCCTAAATCTGCGTATATGAAATGCATGAAATTTGCATACCCTAAATAAAATAAAAAAGAAGAACCAAGACAGTGCTTATAACCATTCCCTTTTTAAGAGGCATATTGATTTTTACCTAAGTTCATGCAGAATGATGAAACAAACCCCTTTGCATAACAGACTTGAGGCACAGCAAGGATTAGAGTGTTGTCCAAGCCTTAGTAAGATACCAGGACAGAGTGCAAACCTGGTTAAGTGATCGAAAGAATTTGAAGAAAGCACCTAAGGCATGCTGAGCTGCCCTCTGGGGTGCCCACATTGCTTCTCTTAGGCATTGTGCCCTTGACTAGATTAACTGGAATGATAAACTGCATGCATGTGTGTTTTAAAGAAAGGTCTTCCTGCAGAACCATAACCTATCATCAACTCTTCCTTATTATATCTTAGTGTCAAATACAATAAGTGAAAATTATGTCATCCAATTATGAATGCAGGAAATGCTATGGAAAAGTACAGAAAATAATGAATAAAGGGGAAAATGTATGAAAACTAACTGATCAAAGCAAAATAAATTAAAATGAAAAATAAGTAAAACAATATGCAGTAAACTAAAAATATAAGCATATAAATGCTTACTTGAAAACATAAAACAAGAATCAAGCAGACTAAAAAATGCAGCAAGTTCTTAGGTAAGAAAACTATATTATAAAAATGCCAATTCCATATATTTCATGTGATTTAAATTAAGCTCTCAGCAGGATTTTCTTTGAGGGAAGATAGAAAAAGTAAAATGATCTTGCAGAACATACTGAACTATAAATGCCTGAGAATTGATAAATACATAAAATAAGGACAGTGGGAAAGAACATGTATTACAGATATCACAGTAATCCATAAAACCATAGTAATCAGGTACTGGCACATAAATCAACAAGTCAGTCACCAGAATATAGTTTATAATCCATAAATTTATCTAGGTGTATACAAGATCACAATTTTCAATAAAAATTTGAGAAAAAACATCTTCTAATAACTGATGCTAAATCAAATGACTATTTTTAGAAGAAAATGAAACTGTACTCTTATATTAAACTCCACAGGAAAAAATTCCACATGTATAAGATTTAAATATAAAATAAAAACAAAATAAAAATCTCCCATGAAAACCTAGGGGACTCCATTTATGATATATGTGTTGGGAACACTTTCATAACCAAGAACAGAAAAGCAGAAACTTTTTTTTTAAAGTATTTGAGACTCTGGCACATTTGCTTCAGAGTAGGGAATAGGGAGATTTAGTGTTTTTTTTTTTAACTAATTTTGATCTGTTTGAATTTTTTGTATTTATTTATTTGAAAGTCAGAGTTACACAGAGAGAAGAGAGGCAGAAAAAGAGAGAAAGAGAGAGAGAGAGAGAGAGAAAGGTCTTCCAACTGCTGGTTCACTCCCCAATTGGCCACAACAGCTGGAGCTGCGCTGGCTAGGGGCTTCTTCCGGGTCTCCCATGCAGGTGCAGGCGCCCAAGGACTTGGGGCATCTTCTACTGCTTTCCCAGGCCATAGCAGAGAGCTGGATTGGAAGAGGAGCAGCCAGGACTAGAACCGGCGCCCATATGGGATGCCGGCGCTTCAGGCCAGGGATTAACCCACTGAGCCACAGCGCCGGCCCCAAGCAGAAACTATTTTCAAGAGAGGTACATATTGGGGATGGCGCTGTGGCTCAGCAGGTAAAGCCATCACCTGAAGTTCAGGCATCCCATGTTGGTGCCAGTTCGAGTCCTGGCTGCTTAACTTCCATTCCAGCTCCCTGATAATGTGCCTGGGAAAGCAACAGAGAATGGCTCAAGTGCTTGGGCCCCTGCACCCACATGGGAGACCCAGAAGAAGCTCCTGGCTCCTGGCTTCAGATCAGCCCAGCTCTGGGCATTGTGGTCATTTGAGGAGTGAACCAGCAGATGGAAGATTTCTGTCTCTCCCTCCCTCTCTCTCTCTCTCTCTGCAGCACTGTCTTTCAAATTAATAAATAAATCTTTAAAAAAGGAGAAAGAGAAGTAGGTATCTTGGACTATATAAAAATATTTAAATCTCATACATCAAAAGATAACATTATAATCTAATGGATAAGTAATATATTTTGGTAAAATACGTATAATATGAATGATAGACAAAATGTTAATATGTAAAATATTTTAAATGGCTCTCATAAATTGACCAAAAATTAAGAATCAATGGATAAATGCTCTTTCATATATCACTGGTGGAAATACGAAATGTTATAACATCTTGGTGACAGTAGGAATCTATCCTATAGGAAAAAAATGAATATTCACATAATAAAGATATTACAGCAGCACTTGTGATTGGAAAGTATAAAATTTTGCCAAAAGGTTAGTTGATAAGTAATATACATTAACACTAGAGACTCTTAGGCAGCCACTGAAAATAATGAACTAATGTGCGTGTCTATACATGTACATGGGTAAATGTGTATCAAGGTATTAAGATCAAATACAGTTTGGGAAAGAGATGGGGGTAAAGCCAATAAAAGTAAAGGAACAAAATTTCACATACATAAAAAGTATATACGATATGTCACTTGTGCCTTTGTCAAATATTTATGTGTACATGTATATAATAGAAAATACACATTTTTAAAGTAAATTTATTTTATTCAAACTACTCTGAGAACACCTAACCAATTCTCAGATTCACTAGCTCAAATGAATGAAATTTAATTTCAATGAATTAAACCTAGGAAGGAACATGTAAGAAAATTGTTTTAATGCTGTAGGGTACAAGAGATTTATAATAATGTTATTGTTTATCTGTGCTATAGGTTTTTCTACATTGACCTACATCTAGGAAAAATAAATCAATGTTATGCTGAAGCCTGTGATTCTCAAACTTTAGCTAATATTGGAATCACCCGAGCATTTGTGAAAAGCCAGGCAGACTACCGGGCCTGTCTCCAGAGAGCATGCATGATTCAGCTGGTCTGGGGCGCGATTCAAGAATTTACACCACAAGTACAGAAAGAAAGAAAGAGGACCCCTATCTTGCCCGTTATACAAGAATCAACCTAAGTTATACTTAAAAACTTAAAAATAAGGCCTGATGTGGCAAAAGCTACTCCAAGAAAATATAGAGAGAAAGCTTTCCAACATTGGTCTTGAGTAGTGATTTCTTAGATTTGATTTCCCAAGCACAAGCAAGGAAAGCAAAACATATGGGATTAAATCAAATTAAGAAGCTGATTAACAACAAAGGAGACAATCAACAGAGTAAAGAGACAACCTATTGAATGGAAGAATTTATCTACAAATCATTCATCAAAAGATTGCTTTCCAGAATTTACAATGAATCCAAAAAAGTCAACAGAAAAATAATCATCCAGTTGTACTATTTTTGAAGATTTATTTATTTATTTTGAAAGGCAGGGTTAGAGACAGAGATGAGAAAGAGAGAGAGATAGAGAGAGGGAGACAGACAGACAGACAAAAGGAAGGAGGTAGGGAGGGAGAGAGGGAGAGGGAGAGAGAGACTGATTCTATCTGCTGGTTCACTTGCGAGACGGACACAATGGCTGGCACTGGGCCAGGCCAAAGCCTGAAGCCAAGAGCTTATTACAGGTCTCCCACATAGGTGCAGGGGCCCAAACACTTGGGTCATCTTCTGCTGCTTTTTCCAGGCCATTAACAGGGAGCCAGGATGGAAATGGAGCAGGTAGTACATGAACCAGTGCCCATATGGGAGGCCAGTGTCACAGGTGGCACCTTTATCTGCTATGCCACAAAGCCAGCAAAATGGGCAAATGATCTGAGTAAATATTTCTCAAAAGAAGAAACATAAATAGTCGATGAATATATACAAAAAATTTTCAATACCTCTAGCCATCAGGGAAATGCAAATCAAAACCACAATGAGTTATCACCTCACCCCAGTTAGAATGGCTATTAATAAAAAGAAACAATTAGGGGCCAGCATTGTGGTACAGCAGGTTAAGCTGCTGCTTGTGACACTGGCAACCCATATGGACATGACTCCCTGTCCCAGCTGCTCCACTTCTGATCTAGTACCCTGCTAATGGCCTGGGAAAAGCAGTGGAAGATGGTCCAAGTGCTTGGGTCCCTGCTATCCATGCGGGAAACCTGGAAGAAGCTCCCTAGCTCCTGGTTTTGGCCTGGCCCAGCCCCAGCCATTAGTGGCCATCTAGAGAGTAAACCAGCAGGTGGAAGATCTCTCCCTCCTTGTCTCTCCCTCTCTCTGGAACTCTGACTTTCAAACATGTAAATAAATCTTTAAAAAAAAAAAGAAACAATCAACAAATGCTGGTGAGAATACAGACAAAAGGGAACATACTGATGGGAATGTAAATTAGTACAGCCATCACAGAGAACAGCATACAGATTTCCCAAAGGAAAAAAAAAAAACGAAAAATAAATCTACCATATGACCCAATATCAGGGTATATCTCTGAAGGAAATGATATCAGCATGTGAAAGAGATCTTCACTTCCAGTTCACTGTAGCACTATTCACAACAGGCAAGATTCGGAATAAACCTAGATGTCCATCAATGGGTGAATGGATAAAGAAAATGTGGCATGTGTACACAATAGAATATTCTTCAGCCACAAAAATAATTAAATCTCATTATTTGCATCAAAATGGATGAAACCAAAGGACATTATGTTAAGTGAAATAAGTCAGAAACAGAAAGACAAACATTGCATTTTCTGTCTCATATCTGGATGATAAAATGAAGTCTATCTGAATGCAGAATAGTGATTGCCAGAGTCTCAGAAGGCTGGGAAAGGGGCACAGAACACAGATAGTAGGACTGATTCCTAATGTTCCACATCACAATATGGTGAGGATAGCTCACAATAACATAGTCTATGTTTCATGAAGACCTAGAAAAGCAGAGCTTGAAGTCTCCAACCATAAAGAAATAAGGAAATGAAAATGCTAGTAACTTTGATTTGATCAGTACATGCCATATACATGGGCTGAACTATCACACTGTACTGCATCAAGATGTACAATTATTATATGTTGAGAAAACAGGCATAAATTATAACTTGCATTTCTAACAACTTCCCAGGGAAGACCGGTGCTGTTGATCTCAGAGGCACACTTTGGAAACCAATGGTTTAAAGCAAACAAATGCCCAAATGAGGAAAAATTACCCACAAGATGCTCCCTCACCCAGTTGTACTCACATTTAAGCCAGCATCCTTCCAATAATAATTGCTATACTGGTTAATCATGCACTTTGTTTTTTCTTTAAACTTTTCTTCTGAGTCCATAGACCACCAAGGATCTAGGTTTCCATTTTTATCATATTTTCTACCTAGCAAAAAACAAAGTTAAAAGGCATTTCTGTTATTTAGAAACTAAAGTCTTTATATTTCCTTCCCCTCACCTTGACAAGCCTCCAAAAAGCCGTCACAACAGCAGGAAACCTCTTCCTGAAGCCAACGCCTACATTCTTTCCAACATCACAGGTCAATTGTTAAAAGGGGGAAAGGGGAAAGAGGGTTGAGGAAGTTCTTTCCTTCTAAGGAACAAAGGGCATTTTAAAAATGAAATTATGCAGTAAACTTATCCAATCTTAGGTATTCACCTGATCTGACCCCAAGTGTTTCTGGAATGTGAAATGAAATGGCTTCATTCAGAAAATCCATGGAGGTTGTCAGAGAACTACTACCAGTGAAATTCCAAATGATCCAAAGGAATGGCCCTGGTGAGTCATCCACACGCTGCCACCACACACCCTGACTCAGCCCAATAGGAACCTGTTTCTTCCAAGTTGCCAGGAGTCGAGGGACACATAAAACTTCTGTTATGAATCATTCTACAGCCCTCAGTGTGGATGGAGACCCATCTGTCCTGCTTAGATAAGGAAGATTGCTCAAAAAGAGAACTTGCAACAGGAATGGAAATCTCCAAAACGTAATGGAAAAACATTTAGTTACACACACACTCTTGCCACACGCTTACTCTTCATTTTTTCTATATCCTTCAAAAAACAAAAATTTGGGTTCATCTAGACGATCTTCTGTGTTCAAAGTTACAACTGGAATCAGAAACACAGTTTACATTTAATGATGCAGAGAACTCTTCATTGAGCCTTTAAGAAAATCTTCTGTGGCTGGTGCTGTGGCGTAGCAGGTTAAAGCCCTAGGCTGCAGTGCCAGCATCCCATATGGGCGCCGGTTCAAGTCCTGGCTGCTCCATTTCCAATCCAGCTCTCTGCTATGGCCTGGGAAAGCAGTAGAAGATGCCCCAAGTCCTTGGGGCCCTGCACCCACGTGGGAGACCCGGAAGAAGCTCCTGGTTCCTGGCTTCATATCAGTGCAGCTCTGGCCGTTGCGGCCAACTGGAGAGTGAACCAACGATGGAAGACCTCTCTCTCTCTCTCTCTCTCTCTCTCTCTCTGCTTCTCTGTAACTCTGCCTTTCAAATGAATGAATAAAATTCTAAAAAAAGAAAAGAAAATCTCCTAAGCAATGGCATTAACTGAAACAACCCAAAGCTCTGTAAGGCTGCATGATACCAACACAACCCCTGGGATAATACGGTCTCACTGTCTTCTACCCAGTAACCACTTATTACATAGTCACTGGGCATGTACTTATATGTGCAACACAGTGTTCTAAATATTGGTTACAGAGTGAAATTGCCATAATTACATCCAGTCCTTTGAGAGGGATTCCAGAAGTCTTCTAAAAGGTTCTGGGAGAAAACTGTACCTAAATTTCCTAGGAAGTAAATGCCAGAGCCAAGAGACCACCACCAGCTTTTGTTGCTTAGTTAAGACCCTCCCCTTCAGAAATGCTAAACTTCCAAAGGCAGAAAGTCCAGCTCTAGGGAGTCAGATGACTACAAGGCAGACACATTTCAAGAGGGAGGGGGAGGCCAGAGACAAAACACCTAAGTGATTAAAGAAGGGTTGATGGGAGTTCAGGAAGAACCATCCAGAGGGAGACAAAGTGGAAGGGCCTCTGGCCACAGAGTAGGCAACCAGGAAAACATGTCAGAGACACTGCAGGCAAGGAAAAAGTGGTCACTTACTTTTTTTTTAAGATTTTATTTATTTATTTGAGAGGTAGAGTTACAGACAGAGAGGGAGAGACAGAGAGAGAGGTCTTCCATCCGATGGTTCACTCCCCAAATGGCCGCAATGGCCGGAGCTACACCAATCCCAGGGCAGGAACCAGGAGCCAGGAGCTTCTTTTGGGTCTCCCATGTGAGTACAGGGGCCCAAGGACTTGGACCATCTTCTACTACTTTCCCAGGCCATAGCAGAGAGCTAGACGGGAAGAGGAGCCGCCAGGACTGGAACCGGTGCCCATATGGGATGCCGGCATCGCAGGTGGAAGATTAACCTACTGTGCCATGGCGCCAGCCTCTGAAAGTGGTCTCTTTCTATATAGTGTTGCCTTTGGCCACCTGAGTTGCTGAATCTGCCTGCAAACCATTGTGTATGGACGAGATAGTAATTTGCTGCTAATTCATAAGTTTCTGAGATCTCTAGTGGCTTTCCAATAGTGCTCCAAAGTTAAGGGAGAAGAGTGCTGATTAAAAATGAGGAGTACATAGAATTTTTAATAATTTTTTCAATTTAAACATTTTGAAATGATGAACACTCTCAAAGGTAATCATTCCTTTAGTTCAGTTCATTATCTACTCTCTTACTTTTGCTTAAATGTCATCAGAATACTCTGTGCATTCTACATTATGCATTATTAGGAAAGTATAGCCTTTAAAAATATTTAGAATATATGCCAATATAAAGGAAAATGGAGATTAAGCATTGCATAATCCTTGAAATCCTGTAAAGGAACCATTCAACCAGGCTTCAGCAGCCTGACTTGGCAGCTCAGTGCGTACTATCATCACTGGGGCTGAGTTCACACCTCTGGGGAGAACATCTCAGGCTGGTGAATAAAGAAATGACAAAGTGGGGGAAGCTGGAAAGTAATTCCTGCATCCTGCACCTACTGTGGCAGCTACAGCAATCCTGATCTAAACGCAAAGATAATTTCAGCAAAATTACACAATCTTTTTGTTTGTTTGTTCATTCTACCCCATTACCAATGGGAACAACTGTTTATTGGTTGCAAGCTATCACAGGAAGATACTGGGAAGTTTTCAATCAGCAATCATATTGCCTTTTATAATCTTCAATCCATGATGATGCCACCATAAGAAGTTAACAATTAACATCCATATAGTCCACATTGTTATAAAATCAGCAGCATATAAAATGAACTAATACTTACCATTATTATCAAATCCATGTGTAAATTCATGTCCAACAATTACTCCTATAGCACCATAACTCAGAGATCTATGGGATAAGAACATAATTTGGAGAAAATTACAAGCATGAATCTCAGAGCATAATCTCTTATTTTTTCAGTGAAAAGCCAAGCTAATTTGTTTTCTACTGACCATAATAACAATGTCATAACTATGCTCATAAAACTATAAAAAAACTAATCTAAACATACCCTTCTAATTGATACGCACAAAGCAAACAGAAGTTCTAACACTGTCATTACTACCATGTAAGGGACTTAATGTCCTACTCTGTGAAACTAGAGCTATGAAAGAAATGATTTCCAAAGTCCCTTCCAATCCTCACATTCCTGATTCTGTATCTGCTCTAGCTATATTTTATATTATGAACACCTAACATAAGGCTTGAAAAGATCCTGTCAGTAAATATACCATTTATTTTTTTATCTGAAAACTTGGTGCAAAGTCACTATAATCTTGGAAGTTAAATTGTTTTCGAAATGTAGTCATAAAAACAGAATAGAGCAAAGATTAAAAGGGATCACTCTGTTTTCAAAGGTAGTCACGATCCTCTGTTTCTGTGGCAAAGAAACTGACAACTGAATAGCAAGACTGTGAGGGCTTAATCGGATTTGGAAAAGGTGTTATATTATTTCTCTTCACCTCTGAAAAGGATGTGGCAGATTATCTAGAGAGGAGCCCACCAACAATTCCACCCATCCCTGAATGCACATGCTCCCTCCTCCCAGCACGAGGCAATCTGTGGTCCTGCTCCTGAATCTGGACTGGCCTTGAAAATGGCTGAGAAGTGGCTGAGTGTGACTTCTGGGGCTTGACCATAGAAACCGGATAGCTTCCATGTTCTACCCTTTTAGAAGTCAGCTGTAAGGTAAGCTTGACTACTCAGCTAGAAGCAAAGAAGCCAAGTGAAGCTAGTGAGAGACCCCCAAAGTTGAGAAACTGGAGGAAGGCATAGGCCCTGCCAGACTTTGTTCATGGGAGCAAGCCCAATGAGTGAATTCATCTTAGATCCTCTAGCCCTAGTAAGACTGCTCTCGCCAACCCCAAACAGAGCCAAGAAAGCATACATCAGCTCCATCCTGCCCAAGTGGCAGAATCAGGAGACAATAAATAGTTGTTTGGTGGTACTTTGTCATGTAGCAAAATACAACTGAAACAAAGCCTATATATGGGGGCTGGCACTGTGGTGTGGCCGGTAAAGCTGCTGCCTGCAGTACCGACATCCCATATGGGCACTGGTTCTGATCCAGCTCTCAGCTGTGGCCTGCGAAAGCAGTGGAAGATGGCTTAACTCCTTGGGCCCCTGTACCTTCGTGGGAGACCTGGAAGAAGCTCCTGGCTTTGGATCAGCACAGCTGTGGCTGTTGCGGCCACCTGGGGAGTGAACCAGTGGATGGAAGACCTCTCTCTCTCTCTCTGCCTCTGCCTCTCTAATTCTGCCTTTCAAGTAAATAAATAAATATTTAAAATATATATATGTGTATACACACACACACATGCACGCACACAAAGAAATCAATTGTGGGGCTTCCATTTGTATACGTCTTGGATTTTCCCTCTCAACTCTAAATAGTGTGAAGGCCTAACTCCTAACTACTTGTTCACTTCAGAATTCTCTACACCTAGTACACAGGTACTAACTGATTAATTATCTTCACCATTCAAGGTAAGGGACAAATTTATATGTAACTCATTTTAGTTATTTAACCTGTGGATGAGGCTCACAGACAACCTAGAATCATTTTGAGGATTCTTCATGACATTTGCAATTATTCCAAAAATACTTCCCACTTAGTTCTTGACATGCAATATCAAAGTCATCCAGTAAATGGATAGGACCCAGAACTGGAAGGAACGGAAATTTTTGAAACAACATATTATTACAGGACATAATGATCCTTAACATGCTAATTGTTTGTCTCAACTATACCCAAGAAAGTGCTGTAAGATTTAATTTTTCCCCTTGGTGGCAATTCTTTCCTTTGTTATTTCTTTCCTGCAAGGTAATTTGCATTTGAAAAAATGCTTCCTACTGTTTTTCCATCATGGCAAACCTTCATTAAAGAAGTAAAATTATGCATTTCAATCATAGAGTTATCATAGCAGTGTGGGACAAACTTGTAATTTTATATAGTGCTAATTTTTGCAGCAGTAGCTATCATTGTGCAGCCTGCAACACTTAGTTTTTCCAAGTTTCTCAGTCCTGAGAATAAGTACTCAGGACTTATGAATACAGCCCTCAGTGAATGCTGTTGACTGGCTGAGTTTAAGGATAAACAATGGGAGTTTATACAAACCACTCTGCAATAAATGTCCCTTAAGAGGAACTGCTCCAACAAGCTTCCTATTTGCAATGGGTAATAGAGAATTCAGAAAATGATTGAATCATTGTAAATTTCAATTCTTGGTTACAGAATCACAATCTTTGGATGAGAGACAAAGAAAAAGTAATTTTATATGACTATGTCTAAGATTGATAATGTTTCATAATATTAAATTCACAGCCTCCATTTTATCAATGGACTTATTTAAATTCGTATGCATGCCATTTAAAAAAATAAATTTGTGTGACTTTTAAAACTTGACGGGCTTTTCAGAAACTGGAAGGCTTCCTACATTGAAGATCTAACCTTCTAAAAATCAAATGTGGAAGGTGATAACTGTACAACCTATTCAGTTTCTCTCTTGTTCTTACTACCAGAAAGGTTTCATATATATGCAGAGGATTCACTATCAGCAATTAAATAGCTATACTGCTGTCTAAGCTCACTATAATCTCACACTGTTACCATATATGGACTACTCTATTCTTAAATAATAAGCCCCTAAGAATCTAAGAGTTGGGAGTGGCTTTAAGGTCATCTAGTTTAGGTCCCTACTAGTGGCCTGAGCCCCATCTATTAAAAAAAAAACCCACTCACATGGCCATAAGACTTCTGCTTGGTTATTTCTAATACCCAGGAGTTTATTCCTTTCTGAGGTAACCCATTCTCTCTTTGGGTGGTTTTGAATAAAACAGCACTAACACTGATCTGAAATTTCTTTCCTGGGTCTTCCACCTATTGGTTGAGTGTTGTCTCTAGTTGAATGTCTTCCAACACTGGAATACAGTAACGCATCGTGCCACCTCAACTTTCCTTCAAAAGTATAATGGCAGTCATGAGGTTCCTTCTCAAGTGTTCCCAAGTTCCTCCAATTCTTGTTCTTCACTTATGAACTCTAGACGGGGATTTCCCCAAACAAAGAGAAACTGAGAATTCAAGAATCTGGGTTGCACATATTTAAGCAGGTTTCTTTCTTAGAGAACTTCTTGGGAACTTGTAGGCTGATGAGTATTGGCATGCTCTAAAACAGAAAAGGCAAGGAAGATTTACCACTGTTACTATTTCAGGGAACGTGCATTTGGGGAAAGGTTGTCTTTGCCTGTTTACAATCCTGATTCTCTCCTTTGCAAACAAATCAGGTTATTCTTGTCCCCATAATTAGACCTGACACTCAGGTGAGGGCTGAGCTGACCAGCGTTGAGCACCAGGAGTCCCTTGGTTCTGAAGGCTATTCGTTGATTAACACAGAAGAGATGAATGTGTGGGAAGTGATCTCAATGGAATATGATTCTCATGTCTCTAAGATCTCCATATGTCCAATGTCAAGTACCCAAATGATACTTAACAGCTAATTCGTTGAGTGGATATCTTAATAGAGGTTGGATGTCTTTAGTGAGGGCACAGAACTCTGAAGAAAATGCAATCTCTCTCCCATTCAAGTATATCAACTATGGCTCAGCCTATAGAAATCATGGACATTAACAATTCCTAATTTTTTATGATTTTGCCTTTTATGACAGAAAACCGTGATCATGGACTTAATAAATACATCACTGAATCAACCATTTCAAAATCTAACCAGACTATTTCCAAGTCTCCAGCTACAAAACTACATTAAGTTCAGTTAAATTGCTAATGATAAGCCAAATCTAAGAATTCTTTCTCTTCTTTTAGTCTGAAGGGAGCTTAGATAATATTTGGCTTAATCTTTTGTTTTTCGAGGTTTATTTATTTTAAAGGCAGAGTTACAATGAGGCGCGCACGCACACACACACACACACACGGATATTGAGCTTCCATCTGCTGGTTCACTCCCCAGATGGCTACAACTGCCAGGGCTGAGCCAGGCTGAAGCCAGGAGCTTTGTCCGGGCCTTCCATGTGGACATCAGGGCACTAAGCACTCGGGCTGATTTTCCCAGGCCAGTAGCAAGGAGCTGGATTTGAAGTGCAGCAGCCAGGACTCAAACTGGTGCCCAAATGGGATGCCAAAATTGCAGCAGGTGGCTTAATTCACCACACCACCACACTGGCCAAAACCCTTTAATTTTATGGAAGTATATATAAATTTATAGTCTTAAATATAGGGAAAATCAATTCCAAGTATCTGAACACCAAGGGAAACTATGCACTGGAAGCCCGGCATAGTATTAATGGATTTGGTTGACTACAAACCTAGAATTTTCACTTAATTCTAATAACGGTGATTCACTGTAATAGGCTTTGTTGATACCTGCCCATGTCCTTTCTTCATATGCTGCTTTCAATCACACCAATCTGACAGTTTCCAAATGTAAGCAACTAAAACTACTTGCAAATGACATTTCTCCAGCTACCAGACCCCTCTTGGCCAAGGCTGGCCACTACCATGCTGCTAATACCCTTAGTAGCAGTCCTCAATCATTGATGGAGTAGATTTGAAGGATAAATAAATACCCCAGCTCCCTTGACCTTGAAGCGGAATCACTCTGAAGCATGTTTTATAGTTCTCCAGCAAGACTGAGCCCCAGCTGCACATGACGATAGCTAATTTTGTAACAGTTTATGGAAGGCAGAATAACGGCATCCAAAAGATGTCCACATGATAATCACTGGAACCTGTGACTATGTTCTGTTACATGATAAAGGAAGATTAAGATTGCAGATGAAACTAAGCTTGCCAACCTGCTGATTTTATAACAGGGAGATTATCTGGATTATCTTGGTGTGTCCCAAATCACAGGGGTCCTTAAAAGTAAAAGAAAGAAGTAGAAGATGAGACTCAGAAGGAGACATGATATGGAGCTTTGGAGATGGAGAAGTCCAGGAATCAAGGAAACGAGAAAAGGAAAGGAAACATGTTCTTCCCTAGAGCTCCCAGAAAAGAATGCTATCCTGTTGATACCTTGATTTCGGCACAATGAAACCAAAGTTGGATTTCCAACCTACAAACATAGAGGCTAACACATTTATGTAGTTTTAACCTACTACATTTTTGGTAATTTATTTTGGAAGTCATAGAAGATTTCAAGGATACAATTTATTGGCTTCTTACCCTCCACCTCTCATTTCTTCCAGTCTCCTGTTATTTCCTGGGGCCACCTCCCAAAAGAACTGCCTGACCTTGATTCCTTATCACAGGGACTGCTTCAGGAGAAGCCCAAATCAAACAATGTCACCATATTTCTCTTACTTATATAGGTGTATGATGTCTTATCTTTCTAGCCTACATACTAATATGTAAGGTATCATATATCCAACCAACAGAAATGACTCAACTAAAATGAAGGCTAAATCTCCCCTATTTTAAAGCGGCAGGCAAGCAAAGGCATATAATCAAAGTAGTGACATTATATGGGGTCAGCCAGTGTAGTACCATAGCAGGTAAAGTCACTGCCTGCAGCACAGCCTGCAACACCATATGCGCACCAGTTTGCATCTCAGCTGCTCCATTTCCAATCTAGTTCCTTGCTACTGGCCTGGGAAAATCAGTGGAAGATGGCCCAAGTGCTTGGTGCCCTGATACCCACATGGGAGGCCCAGATGAAGCTCCTGGCTCCAGCCTGGCTCAGCCCTAGCAGTTGCAGCCGTCTGGGAAGGGACCAGCAGGTGGCAGATCTCTCTTTCTCTCCAACTCTCATCTCTCCCCCTCTCTGTAACTGTGACTTTCAAATGGATAAATAAATCTTTTTTCTAAAAAAACAAGTAGTGATGGGGCCAGTGCTGTGCTGTAAGGAGTAACGTCACTGCCTATGGTGCCAGCATCCCATATGGGCACTGGTTCAAGTCCCGGCTGCTCCACTTCCAATGCAGCTCCATGCTATGGCCTGGGAAAGCTGTAGAAGATGGTCCAAGTCCTTGGGCCCCTGCACCCATGTGGGAGACCCAGAAGAAGCTCCTGGCTTCACATGGGCCCAGCTCCAAACATTGTAGCCATTTTGGGAGTGAACCAGCAGATGGAAGACCACCCCCCTTCCCTCTCTAAGCCTCTGCCTCTTTGTAACTCTTTCAAATAAATATCTTTAAACAAGAAGCAGTGATATTATTGACAATGAATATTAACAGAATTCTCACTATATATGGAAATTATTAATCATACAAGGGTACTTCATAAATTTCCTAATATTGGAATTGAAGGTTAAGCTTGTTTTGGTCCAAAGTTTTTTGAAATTCTTGCAGAGTGTTTTCATACTACACATTTTCAGTGAACCTTTTTCCCCAGAAACCTTTTATTTAAAGTATATAAACTTCATGCATTTCATAAATACAACCTTAGGAACACAGTGATATTGATTCTTCCCACCTACCCACCCTCGCTCCCACCCTTTTTCCTCCTCACTCTTCTATTCCCATTCTTATTTTTTACTAAGATCTAATTTCAATTAACTTTATACACAGACGTTTAACTCTATACTAAGTAAAAAGTTCAACAAACAGTATGGAAAAAAACTGTTCCTCAACAGGTTTCTGATTTTTCTTTTGATTTCTTCTATGACCCACTGTTCATTTAAGAGTATGTTGTTCAGTCTCCATGTGTTTGCCCATGTTCTAGAGACTCTCGAGTTACTGATCTCCAGCTTCATTCCCTTATGTTCAGAGAAAATGCATGGTATGAGGGCCAGCGCTGTGGCGCAGCGGGTTAAAGCTCTGGCCTGAAGCGCTTGCATCCCATATGAGTGCTGGTTAGAGTCCCAGCTGCCCCTCTTCTGATCTAGCTCTCTGCTATGGCCTGGGAAAGCAGTAGAAGATGGCCCAAGTCCTTGGACCCCTGCACACATGTGGGAGATCCAGAAGAAGCTCCTGGCTTCAGATCAGCACAGCTCCGGCTGTTGCGGCCATCTGGGGTGTGAACCAGCAGATGGAAGACCTCTCTCTCTGTCTCTACCTTTCTCTCTGTAACTCTGTCTTTCAAATAAATAAAATAAATCTTAAAAAAAAAGAAAAGGCATGGTATGATTTTGATTCTTTTCAATTTGCTGAGACTTGCTTTATGGCCTGGCCTGTGGTCTATCCTAGAGAAAGTTCCATGCACTGGTGAGAAGACTGTGTATTCTGCAACTTTGGGATGAAAAGTTCTGTAGATATCCATTAGGTCTATTTGGTCTATAGTGTCAAGTAACTGTTGTTTCCTTGCTGATTTTCTGTCTGATTGATCTGTCCATTGCTGAAAGTAGGATATTGAAGTCACTCATCACTATTGTACGGGAGTCTATGTCTTCCTTTAGATCCATCAACATTTCTTTTAAACAGCTAGGTGGCCTGTACTTAGGTGTGTATACATTTATTATAGTCACATCTTCCTATTGAATTGATCCCTTAATCATTACACAGTGCCCTTCTTTGTCTCTTTTAATAGTCTTTGTGTTAAACTCTATTTTGTCTGATATTAGGATGGCTACAACAGCTCTTTGTTGGTTTCTGTTAGCATGGAATATCTTTTTCCATCCTTCTACCTTCAGTCTGCATGTATCTTTGTTGGTGAGATGTGTTTCTTGTAGTCAGCAAATAAATGGGTCTTGTTTTTTAATCCATTCAGCCAGTCTATCTTTTAACTGAGAGTTGAGGCCATTTACATTCAAGGTGACTATTGATAAGTAATGACTTGGCCCTACTGTTTTTCCATAAATATTCCTATTATTTACTTTGGATTTCCTTTGTTTTTACTGGGATATTTTCTGCCTTCACCTCCTTTCATAATGATGACCATGTTTCTGTTTCTGTAAGCATCTTTGCAAGGCTGGATGGGTGGTACAAATTCTTTCAATTTCTGTTTGTTATGGAAGGTCTTTATTTCACCTTCATTCATTGCAGGGTACACCACTCTGGGTTGACAGTTTTTTCTCTTAAGATTTGGAATGTACCTCACCATTCCCTCCTGGCCTGTAGGGTTTCTGATGAGAAGTCAGCTGTGAGTCTCATTGGAGAGCCTCTGAAAGTAATCTGGTGTTTCTCTTATGCACATTTTAGAATCTTTTCTTTATGTTTCACTTGGAGAGTTTAACTACAATGTGTCATGGTGAAGATCTTTTCTGGTCATGTCTATGAGGAGTTCTATGTGCTTCCTGTACTTGGATGTCCCGTTCTTTCTCCAAATTAGGGAATTTTTCTGTAATTATTTCACTAAAATAAATGGCCTTCTAATCCATTCTCTCTTTCCATACCTTCAGGAACTCCTAAGACCCGTATGTTGGGTTGTTAGATATTATCCCATAGATCTCCAGCACTGGTTTTTAGTTTTCTAATTTTTTTTTTGTTCTGACTGTAAGATTTCCAGCGATTTGTCTTCTAACTTGGATATTCTTTCTTCTTCCTCACCAATTCTGTCATTAAGGCTTTTCACCACATTTTCTATTTGTTCTATTTAATTCTTCATTTCCAGTATTTCATTTTGATATCCCTTTAAAATCTCAATTTCATGAGAAAAATTTTCTTTCATGTCGTGTATGAATTGCTTTAGTTCACACATTTCTTTCTGATTACTTCTAAGCAATAATATGATCAATTTCCTGAATTCTGTTTCTTGCATTTCTTCAATCCCTTCATCTTCACATTCTAGTATTGAAATGTTGTGTATTCCTTTGGAGGCATCATGTTGTCTTCCTTATTCCTGTTTCTTGAATTGCTTCATTTTTAGGTAACTGTGGAGATACTTGGTGATTTATCTTTTTTCCCTGTTACGGCTTTTTTAAAAAAGATTTACTTTATTTATTTGAAAGGCAGAATTACAGAGAGGCAGCAGCAGAGAAAAAGAGAGAGGTCTTCCATCCACTGGTTCACTCCCCAGATGGCCACAACAGCCACAGCTGTGCTGATCCGAAGCCAGGAGCTTCTTCCAGATCTCCCACGCAGGTGCAGGGGCCCAAGGACTTGGGCCATCTTCCACTGCTTTCCCAGAGAGCCAGATTGGAAGTGGAGCAGCCAGGGCTTGAAGTGGTGCCCATGTAGGATGCTGGCACTGCAGGTAGTGGCCTTACCCACCATGCCCAGTGCTGGCCCCCCTGTTATGGCTTTTATCTTTGGACTATGCCTGTGTGGATTAATGGAGCATCTTTCAGTGAATATCCTGAGGTGTGTGACGGGTGTGGCCAGGGAGCTCTGTTCAGTGTTTCAGGGTGAGGGGAGTGTCCAAGGCGACTCCCAAATTGCACGTGGTAAATCTTTTTTTTTTTATCAGAGGGGAGGTTTGTTCAGTTCTGTCAGTGTAGTCTCATGCTCACCTTTTCTCCTTCAAGGAAACCAATGCCTGGGCACTAGCCCCACTGGGTACAATATTCATCCACACTGCCACAAGAACCACACAAAGGATCTGTGCAGTCCTCGGTGTGAACACAGATCCTGCGGCAATGACCCTCACCAGGGAATCAGAGAGCTCCAAACATGTGGAGGTGTCCACAGTGACTGCCCAGAGACCCAGCCACACCCTGCACCCTCCCATGCAGCCACAGTGCTTTCACAGTCCCAGCACACGAGGCTCCCACAGTCATAAGCATGCAGCCCCCTATCATTTCCCCCAGTCAGACTCAAGATTCTCTTCTCAGCTGATTGTTGGGCGCAGACATGAGCTGGCACAGCTATTAAGTATGTCCAAAATGGTGCCCTCCCTCTCTTGGCTAATTATGGTACACTGGTGCTGGGGAGTTGGGGAGAGAGAAATGTGGCCCCCTTTTTTTCCCTGGAGGTTGGCAGGTACGCTGTCCCCTACAGGACTCCAAGCCTGACTCATGCCAGGCTCTTCCTGCAGCTTTTTTGCCAGTGCCTTGGGCTGCTGCAGTCTGGTCTCACCTCACTCTCCAAGCTGGTGCTGAGGCTCTCAGTTGCTGCGGTCCTGAGTTGTGCACGTCCACACCATCCACACAGATCCACAGTGTCCCTCTAATTTGTGTGGCGTCTCCTCTGCAACTCTTCTCTGAGATTACTCTCTCTCCACATTTTTTAACTATCTTCCCCTAGACTAGAGCATAAGCTCCCTCCCCATTCTGCCATCTTGGTGCCTCTCCTCCTATGAATTTTTTCAAGTCTACAGTATGCTGCTCCTAATGACTTTTAAACTGGTATCCCTAAGATCATATGCTGTCAATTTTGTCTCATTTTATAGTTTCATGGGTTATATTTCTAAAGACAAATCAATTACCTTACTTCCTCAAAACTTAGTATTTTCTATTTCCTGTTATCTTTCAGGCTCCTTACTTGGCGTTCATAGCCCTCCAATATCAAACCTCAATCTTCTTTAACACATTTCTTATCTGCTACTTGCCTTACCACATGGGCCAGGCAAAGCTAGACTCTGTCACTCTACAAACACCTCTGTCTTCCCTTTCTTGTTGCTTTCATCCAGAACAGTTTTAAATCTATCACCACCAACTGATATGTCAACCATCCTTCAAGATATAAATATTCTGGGTATGAATCATTGAGTAATATAGATGCCTAGAGAGGAAAATTATGTTTAAGTTGGCTTTCCTGCCCAGTCATAGGCCCTGCTGAAAAGGATGAGGCAACAAATATAGAAAATGATGAGCGTGGAACATTCAAATCAAGCCAGAGTCCATGCGCTTTTTCTGTAGAACCACCACTGATTCAGTTTCTTTGACTTGATATTCTATCCTCTACCAAAGCAACGTGTTCTTCCCTCCCACCTTATCAATAACTAATTTACTCACCGAGGATATTCTGTTCCCCAAAAGAAAGGCTTCTGAAGCTCTCCTGCTGGAAACCCTGGGAGGAAGACCAAAAAAATGTTAAAGAGAAATTGAATGTTGACTCAGTGATGAATACCTGGTTTCAGCCATAGATAGCCTCGAGGTCTCAAAGGCCCACCTGCAAGACAACGCTTGTGGATCTGGAGTCTTCTGAGAGATCCCACTGCCTCAAAGATATTACTGCAGCTGATTTGGAATGTAGGGCATGAAAGCATTTCAAGGAAATCATTTTGCACAGACACATTATTGGCAGTGTTCAGCCTGCTGTGAGTGGGCTTCCTTCAGGATACAATGTGCACATCAAGCTTCAGGCAATCCAGCAACTTTTCCTGATACAAAAAAGGACCAGCTTCACGGCTGTGTGACATGTGCAGCACAGAGAAGTGTCCTACACTTAGCTTAAAGCTCTGCCATCACTGTCTTGAACTGCTTAATAATTTTATCTTTGAACTTGCATTTTTTTAAAAAAATATTCATTTATTTGAAAGACAGAGTTACAGAGAGAGAGATATCTTCCATATGTTGGTTCACTCCCCAAATGGCCACAATGGCCGGGAGTGAGCCAGGCCAAAGCCAGGAACTTTTTCCAGGTCTCCAACACGGGTGCAGGAGCCCAAGGATTTGGGCCATCTTCTGCTGCTTTCCCAGGTGCATTTGCAGGGAGCTGGATCAGAAGGGGACAAGCCAGGACACCCACACAGGATGCCAGCACTGCAGACAGAGGCTTAACCCACTGTGCCACAGTGCTGGTCCCTTGCATTTTATAAATGGAGTTTGAGGGGACAACAGAATACCATGTGAGCAGGGGAGACATGAACAGACATGTCCTCCTCACACACAGCATTCATGATGTCCCAGGAGCATAGGCCACATGCATGGGAGACATGTCAAAAACAGTGTAAGGTATGCATGTTAGGTCCAGAACTGAGTAAGGGGGGACTCTGACAGCCCAAAGATGTCAGTCTCTGTTTGAACTAGCATTTGCCTTGAGCACTAGAAGAATGTAGCTACATTCTAAAAAACAGAATGACTGAAGAACCTTGTCACTTTGTTTCTTTCTCCCATTACTTCTCTCTGTTGGCCAACCACTTGCAGTGGAAATGACAATGATATAGAGGAAAAAGGAGGCAGAGGGTGATCCACACTTTCTTGTCCTTTCTGCCCTTCCTTACTCTTCAGTGAGCAGAATGCAGAGTGTCAGTAGACGTACGTGCATCGCAAAGTGGAAGAAACATAGTGGAGTTAGTTTTCTAAGATGTCTGCTTTGTGCTGGTAAGAACAAAATATGTGAGTATTTCAAACAGTTTCTGGAAAATGGAAGTAAAAGATTAATTTGCTGCCTCCAAATTTTGAAATGCATGCATAGTTTTTTCATGACCATGTTTTGCATGAGTTTTTAGAATATCCCTAGTATGCATAGATTTCAAATTCTTTCGTGCCATGATAAACTTTTATTTAAAAGAAATGGGTGAAATTTAATCTTTATTTACAGAATACTATAAGATATGAAACTCCACAGAAATAAGAAACCCATTTAGAGGACAAGCTTCTTATAGTATGTACTATTTGTAACTGTTCAAGTATAGTTTTGTTGTAAGACTGCTACAATAATAAACCATATTTAAAAAGAGGTCTTAGTAGATAAACAAGCTTCTACCACATTCTACTTTTCCATGAACTTTTTGAAGTACCCTCTTACATATGCTTGTACAAACTATAAAACACTAACTGTATAATTTCAGTAATTCCATATACAAGTTCAAATGCTCTCATGTTTGTATTTAAAACAGGCATTGTACAGTATAAAGCTGAAGGCTAAAATGCATGTTAATGTTTTAATTTTCTTGTAATAGCATTAAGCAACAAGTAAAGGAGTGGGCAGTTAAGAGGTTGCTGGGGACACCTGCATCCCATATGGGAGTACTTGGCTTTCAGTCCAGGCTGATACCTGCTTCCTGCTAATGATCAGTACTTGAGTCCTTGCCACCTATGTGGGAGACCTAGAACGATTTCCCAGTTCCTGGCTTTGGCCTGGCCCAGTCCCGGTGGTCACTGGCTTTTAGGGAGTGAATCAGCAGATAGGAGGTCCCTTTCTTTTTTTCTCTTTCTCTGACTTTCAAATAAAACAAAACAAAAACTAAATAGCAAGTAAAAAATACTATGACAAATGGAAAGAGAGTTGCCATGGAAGACAGTACACAGCTTAATATTTTAGCACATTCACTGACACTTCCTCCTACTCTCTGAACAAGGGTCCTGAACTCATGTAGTTGGTCATGGGTGCTGATGGGTGAGAGAAATGCTTTGCTTTTCCCTTGAAACTCAGCAGTAAATTTTAGATGCTGGGTCAACACTGGGAGCTGTGCTTTCAAGTAATTACAATTGGGAATACAAAGAATTGTAACTAAAAAAAAAAAATACAGAATCCTTCTGCAATGCCCTTGCCTGCCCCAGAACAACAGCTCTAGGCCCCATGAGACTGAAAGTTCTTTTGTGAATTAAAATATTCCTCTTCTGTCTCTCTCCAGAACTTTCTTTCTACCTCCCCTCCACACCAGGACACTAGCAGGAGAAATGAGGGCAGGAAAGTGAGTTCTTAATTTAGAAGTGAAATGTTGATTCTACCAAACTCGTACAAATTCTTTACATCTTAGTAATATTTTTATAACTTGAGATTTTAAGATGCAAAAACCTAACTGCAAAACAGAGATACACTGAGCTAGCAGTTTCTCTTCCTGCTGCTTTCACATAAAGGAAAATGCATCTAAAATGACTGAATTTAAAGGGACAAAGTCATACTAATCTTCTTAATTTCTCCTTTTCCTTTAAATATCTTTCGCATCTATTTATCAATATTCCATCCTCCTTTTTTGGTTATTACTTTTAGTTATTCTGACTTGGATATATATATATGCAAATAGATATTACATATAAATGGAAATCACAGTGTATATGACAATCTAGTTTCTTACAATAAATCACCAAAAAGCAATGAAATTTCCTAAGAAGAACAATGATCATAAGTCAATGTGATTTAATTATTGAATCATTATGGCTTTTCTACCTGGTAATGTCCCACTTGGAAACAGTTACATCCATTGCCAACCTCTGTACAGGAAAGCATCTGACACCAGCATAAGCCTCTATTCAAGCTGCTCGTGCTGTTAGGAGCCCCCAACTCAAGTGCTGAAGCCATCACACTACTGTGATCAGCTGAATCTGTTTAGTTGGTTGGGGCCATGGAATTCATTCTGATAAACAGAAGAATCTGATGCCCTTAGGCCTGTTTTGCTGAAGTGAATGGATTAACAGTGTAAGCTGCATTTTTGGAGATGTCAACTATCTAGATTGATAGGTGAAATCCCAACAGGGTCAACTCAATATCTTATCTCATAAAATGGATAAGTTGTGTTTAGCAAAAGTACAAGTAAAACATAAGTAAGTGGAAAAGGAGTTCTTTTTCTTTCCCTTTTAAATAGGCTTTTCTTATGTTTTCTCGCATATCCATTTTATCTTTTCTATTTTCTATTATTTTCTATTTAAGCACAACTCCACCACCTATTTCACACTTATAAAGTTCCTTTTGCTATGAGAATATTTATGAGAGGCATTCCTTAAATGTAATTGTGTAACACACACACACACACACACACACTACAGAGAGAAGAGAGTGAGGGAGGCAGGACAGAGAAACATTGATTTGGTTGGCAAAGATTAATAAATTTAAGATAGCTAATATTGGCCAGGACAGAGGATGTATGTTGGTAGAAGTATATATTCTAGCAAGTTTTAAATGCCATTTTAAAAAAGTGAGCCTATGGAAGTCAGTTTGGAGATTCCTCAGAAACCTGAATATAACCCTACCATACAACCCAGCCATGCCACTCCTTTGAATTTACCCAAAGGAAATTAAAATGGCAAATAAAAGAGCTGTCTGCACCTTAATGTTTATTGCAGCTCAATTCACAATAGCTAAGACCTGGAATCAACCTAAATGCCCATCAACAGTAGACTGGATAAAGAAATTATGGGATATATACTCTATAGAATACTATACAGCAGTAAAAAAACAATGAAATCTGGTCATTTGTAACAAAATGGAGGAATCTGGAAAACATCATGCTGAGTGAAATAAGCCGGTTCCAAAGGGACAAATGTCATATGTTCTCCCTGATCGGTGACAACTAACTGAGCACCTAAAAGGAAACCTGTTGAAGTGAAATGGACACTATGAGAAACAATGACTTGATCAGCTCTTGTCCTGACTGTTGAGGAACAACTTAATACTTTATCCCTTTTAGTATTTTTTTGTTCTACTTAATATTATTGGTAGAACTCTTTAATTAACACACAATTATTCTTAGGTGTTTAAATTTAACTGAAAAGTGATCTCTATTAAATATAAGAGTGGGAATAAGAGGGAAGAGGTGTACAGTTTGGCACATGCTCAATCGGACTTGCCCCGAACGGTAGAATTAGAAATGTGCCTGGGGATTCCAAATCATTCCCATCAAGGTGGCATGTACCAATGCCATCTCACTAGTCAAAGTGACCAGTTTCAGTTCATAACTGAACATAATGATAGGATTAAGAGTCAAAGGGTTCACATAAATAAGACCAGTGTCTGCTAATACTGATAGAATAAAAAAGGGAAAGAACGGTCCAACATGGGAAGTGGGATACACAGCAGATTCATTGAATGGAAGATGTCCTAAACAGCACTCTGGCCTCAGAATCAGCCCTTAAGGCATTCGGATCTGGCTAAAAAGCCCATGAGAGTGTTTCAGGCGTGGAAAGCCAAGACACTGTGGCAAAAAAAAAAAAAAACACCTAAATGAAAGATCTCTACGAGTGAGATCCCAGCGGAAAGAACAGGCCATCAAAGAAGGTACCTTTCTCTGAAGGGAGGAGAGAACTTCCACTTTGACTATGACCTTGTCAAAATAAGATTGGAGTCAGTGAACTCAAAAGGCTTCCATAGCCTTGGCAACTCATGACAAGAGCCTAGGGTGATTACTGACGCCATAAACAAGAGTGTCAATTGTTAAATCAACAATAGGAGTCACTGTGCACTTACTCCCTATGTAGGATCTCTGTCCTTAATGTGTTGTACTATGTGAATCAACGGTATAACTAGTAATCAAACAGTACTTTACACTTTGTGTTTCTGTGTGGGTGCAAACTGTTTAAATCTTTATACTAAATTGATCTTCTGTATATAAAGATAATTGAAAATGAATCTTGATGTGAATGGGATGGGAGAGGGAGCGGGAGATGGGATGGTTGTGGGTGGGAGGGAAGTTATGGGGGGGGGGGGGGGGAAGCCATTATCCAAAAGCTGTTATCCAAAAGCTGTACTTTGGAAATTTATATTTGTCAAATAAAAGTTAAAAAAATAAAAAAGTTTGCAACTCTATGTGCTAATGTGGAAAAACAAGATTTAAATGAAAAAAATTAAGTCAAAAAACATTTAGTACAGTATACAGAATCCTTTTAAGTAACTGCTATCTGTATACTTACATATGTGAGTAATATACATAGGAAAGGTATGTAAAATACCTGTCAAAGTGACTGTAGTGGTTACCTTTGGGAGAAAATGAGAAGTTGGGATTTGGGATGATGGATAGTCAAAAGGGCTTTGAACATAAATGTAATGTTTTAAATTTTCATTTCTCAAAGAAAATAAACTTATTTGATTGAAATTAACTCTTAGAAAGAAATGTACTTGTGTGCGTGTTATGGAAAATTCTTCTAAAGGCTATTCAAACACAGTTAACAAAGACTGTACAGCATTCTTTTGCTCTTACATTTGTTAACATTGGCAAATTCCATTCCCTATTTCAAGAAAAAAATAGACTGTGGTTATATAATTTTAATGACTAAAATTCTGACAAAATATTAGCATCTATAAGTTGTAATACCCTCATTATTTATTAATAGTAATTTTCTTTTTCAAATCTGCACCTAGAAAAACCACGAGATTCTGCTTGTGGTTTTTCACTTGGGTCAACTGTTCAATTTTACTGGAATTTCTCATTATAACTCTCATATTGGTGCATACTGTCCAACCTTGTTGGAGCTTAGCAAAACACTGACCACAAAAACACAGAGTGCTTTTTCTTTGGACACAAATACCAAATAACTTATTACATTCAGTAGGTTATTACCCCAGGTTCAACTATTCGACTTTCCTAGTCACAAATCTGTGGCCTGACTTCAGCTATAGCTTTCCAGGAAAAGTTAAATGCTTCAATATGTCTGGGTCTCAGTATCCATTTGTTATTGCAAAATTGCATCGATTAGATTTTTAATGCAGATAAGCAAAGAGAAGAAAACAAAATTATCCCACTATCCCACTGCTCAGACCTCAAGGAAATACATATCCTCACAACTAGCAAATGCACAGCTTATGGAAACTTTTTTTTAAAAAATAGTAGTAATTTCCCTTTCTCTCCACACATATTTCCTCAACCTAGAACTTTCTTTCCACCACTGGCTGCAAGGCTTGTTTCAGGTATATACTCAAAAGTCTCTTTTTCATTGGGGTCTTCCCTACCACTTTTTAAAAGGGTATAGTATTATCCTTCCTATTCCTTGCTTTGTAACTCATGATACCACCACCATTTATGATATGTTGCATTTTATTTATTTTATATAAACTGCATATCTTTTCCCAACTAGAATGCAAGTTACACTACAAAAGAAATTTTTATTTTTACTACTCCTTCACTGTAGTATCCTAAGAGCTGGAATACCTGGCCCTTGTTAAGTACTACATTTATATTTGCTTAATGAATGGATTCTGTACCTTGTGGGACTCAAAGGGATTACTGGGATTGAGTATGTTCTCTGAGAACACACTCTCTTGTTAAGCTGAAGTCTAAAACATCACATGACACTATTAGTAGTACCAATATATTACTTCTTGAAGCTTCCATCTTCAGTACCAGATCTGGAATATGCTTCATTATTCAAGTTTTGATTTTCCTTTTCTTTCTAGAATGGGGACTATGTTGGTTCTATTCTCTCACCATCATGGCAGAACTAGCATAATATTGAGTTCAGCACAATGTTTCCAAGTAAGCTTTCATCAGAATGCAGACATTAAACTGAAATACCCTACCAGCTTCATACAAGTTCCCTCACTCCTGTATCCTCTTAACCCTCCCTATCCTGAAGGAATTAGACTGGGATATTCTTCTCTTCTATGCTTATGGCATGTGCAAGAGAGAAAATCAGACATAACACTGATTTAGATCAAAGGCTTTTGCCCCTGAGCAAACTGAACTAAAATATTATCTCTTTCCTACATTCTTTGTTGCTTTCATATTAAGTGAAAAGCATTACATTTAAACTCTATATCTGTCAGTGTATGGTGCAGGAACGTTATCACACAACAAATATTTTAAAAACATTACCTTCCAATATTTTGTGTTATTTGGAAGAGTTTTAGGGACACTTACAAATACTGATGATATTACAACAACTCGGAGTCAGATTCATCCATCTTTTCTGCTATTTCCATGTTTGGTCAGATTAAACAGAAATGGAGGCCCTCCTAGAGCGCTTGTGATTCTGTTTATAGCAAGGCGACTTGGACTCATCTAAATTTAGGAGCATTTCATTCTTAAATTCGATCTCTTTCTACTCCTCTGAAAAGATTAGCATCATCAAATTTGTTCGGGTAGAATCACTCCAGCAGTCTTCAGGACAGAAGTGACACAGCCAGGAGCAAATGACAAAGTCCAGTCCAAAGAAAAAGCGACAGAGAGAAGATCCAAAAAGGAATCCATATTTGCTGTAGCTGTCTCCTACAAAGATATACTTGGTTTTTTCACTGAGCGTGTATCTGCTTGTGTTGTCTTTCTGTATTAGCTGCTTGTGATAAGGCGCTGACAATGTCAATACAATCTATTGTCCAACAATAGTTTATCTCATCTTTTGCATAGATTCAATGACATATTACTGTGGCTTTATTCTAACACGTTATGACAGTTATTTTCAAAAACTTTAGGTATATATTTATACTACTGAACTATTCTATGATCAATTCATGTTTTAGAGCTACTGCTGATGTATCATCTTAGCAACATTATACTTCTTGGTGAGATTCACTTGCAGTTCCCATCTGCTTATGTATTTTGTTATTTTATTTGCCCTGTGCAATAATTTCTAGTGATACTGTTTACTAAGTGAATATATTTTATCACCTTAATTTTGGAGATGTTAGTATATGTACATTCAATTATAAAAACTATTGGAAATAGTTGGGTTTGATTATCATGATGCAATTACTATACATAGACATCTGCTAACATTTACTTTGTTCCAAGCCACATAGGCAAACTTTGAATATATAAAATGCCCTCAAAGAACCTATAATCTAGTGAAAGAGAAAGGATATCAACAGTATATCCTATTTTACAAGACCTAAAGAGGAAGGTGCTTCTCTATCAAATCTCCCTAGTGCACTTTTTAATTGAAATAATTTTTTTTGTTTTTTAAATATTTTATTTACTTATTTGAAAGAGTTACATAGAGAGAGGAAAGGCAGAGAAAGAGAGAGAGAGAGGTCTTCCATCTGATGGTTTACTCCCCAGTTGGCTGCAATGGCCAGAGCTGTGCTGATCCGAAGCCAGGAGCCAGGAGCTTCCTCTGGGTATCCCATGCAGGTGAAGGGGCCCAAGGAGTTGGGCCATCTTCTACTGCTTTCCCAGACCATAGCAGAGTCGGATCGGAAGTGGAGCAGCCAGGTCTCAAACCGGCGCCCAAATGGGATGCTGGCGCTTCAGGCCAGGGCATTAACCCACTGCGCCACAGTGCCACAGCGCCAGCCCCTGAAATACGTTTTAAACTAAGTAGAGAAAAGAAATACTACATAGGTGGGAATAAAGGTGCAGAGGTATTTTGGTAGAGAGGTTATGCATCCACGTGTGTACACTAACAGGTAAGAATATGTAAGATACCAGGTAACAATTTGTAAGATAAGTTCTCAAAAGTGTAGTCTGCAGACCAGCAGGGTCAGCATCATATGGGCACTTGTTAGGCGCAAATTACTGGGCCCCACCTAAGACACAATGAATCAGGAAAGCTGGTGATAGGTTCCAGAGTTTTCCAGCAACTCTCCAGCTTATTACAGTGATCGTTAAAGTTGACATCCACTGGTTTACACCAGGATAAACACACTCAACCCCCAATGTACATTAGAATCCCTTGGGGAGCTTTTTAAAAATAATACCATGTCCAAATCCCTGCCAGACCTATCAAGTCAAAGTCTGTGGGATGGAGTCCTGAACATATTTTTTCAAAGTTCCCCAGCTCTGAACCATGCAAACAGGTTCAGAACCCCTGGTTTAGGATAAATAAGCAATTGCTTACGTATAACTTAACTGATCTAAAAAGCAACCCTTCTCTTTCTGCTCATCACCACACACACAACATACAAGAGTTTCACTGAAATGCTGCAGACTACACTTTCAAAAATGAAATTTTACATGGCCTATAAATTACGGGTATAATAAAGGACAAAAACAGTTGTACTTCCAACCGCCTTAGAAAATGCAGGTGAACGCTCACTCTGAGAGAATGACCTGACATCTTTCTCAGGATTAGTTCTTCTAATCAGATAAGCCGGACACCATTCTTCTAGAATCTAGAGGGTGATTAGCAGAGACATGGAAATTGCTGCAATTACAGATACTTTTGGTTAATGTTTCTTTGCAAAAGGATTTCATTGTCTTCATGCTAAGATTAATGGTGGCTTCTTTTTTCAAATTGGCATCTTGCAGTAGTTTGGTGAATGCCAACCTTCCCCTTTCCAGAAAGTATCGAGTTCTAACAGCTGTGACTCCTGTCAAGGGATTCAGCAAGATGCCTTAGCCATCTGCTGGCTTCCCGCAGGTAACCTCCTGCCACCACATCTATCAGCCTAGAGCTGACAAACAGAAAGCAGCTTCTGAAATCTGTCCTCCATCTTGAAACCTTCTCTGCTAGCCCTTCTTGTCTTTCCCTGCCGTAACTACCTTTCAACTCCAACAAAGCGAAACCCTCCTCTCACCACACACACACCTTTACCAGGGTGACCAATCATCTGTTTGCCCAGGACTAGACAGGTTCCTCAGTGTAGTATTTTCAGTGCTAAAACTGAGATGACCCAGACAAACCCGAAGAAATTAGTCACTCATTTGTCCAACCAAGCTTGAACTCTTTTGCATTTGATGCATTTTTATAGCTCAGTGGTTTTCAAACTTTGGTCTCTAAGCAAAGTTTGCTAAAGTCTTGTTAAAACAAATTTCTAGGCCCAAATTTCAGGATTTCTCAGTCAGTAGGGGTGCCAAATAATGTCCATTTATTCACAATTGATGCTGATGCTGCTGGTCCAGGGACCACACCCACTGCTATGGCTCAACATCTGGCAGAGAATACTAATTTCCTCCCACTACTGTCCTAGACATTCAATACTAACACCAGCAGCAGTGATGTTCAGCTCAAGCCTGGGGACTTAGTAAGTGCTCAAGAAAAGCTTGTGTGGGTTCAGTGAGCTTTATCAGGGTATAGAATAATGGTCTTCAGAATGAAAATGTGGGGCTGGCACTGTGGCCTAGCAGTGCCGGCATCCCATATGGGCACCAGTTCTAGTCCCAGCTGCTCCACTCCTGATCCAGCTCTCTGCTATGGCCTGGGATAGCAGCAGAGGATGGCCGAAGTCCTTGGGCCCCTGCACCAGTGTGGCAGTCCCAGAAGAAGCTCATGGCTCCTGGCTTCAGGTCAGCACAGCTCTGGCCATTGTGGCCAATTGGGGAGTGAACCAGCAGATGGAAGACCTCTCTCTCTCTATGCCTCTCCTTCTCTCTCTGTTTAACTCTTTCAAATAAATAAATAAATCTTTTTAAAAAAAAAGAATGAAAACATGACTAAAATCTCCCTCATATCAATTAGACCAAAAAAATCAGTTTCTTTATTCATCTCTTCCAAAAGCATTTTTAAGATGCAACTTATTCAAAGTAAGCCACCTCATCTCTCATTAGTGGAAAGATAAATTGATATCACCATTCTCAAGAGATTTTGGATAAGATGCATTTTTAAAACCCTCAAAAGGACATGTTACTAACACAGCAATTCTTCCACTTCTAGGAATTTACCCCAAAGAAACAATTTTAGATTTAGACAAAGACTTAGCCATAAAGCTTAACCACCACAAAGCTGTTTTTCTTTCTTTACACCATTAGTGAAATAGCCCAAGTGTTCATTGGGAAGGAGTCAAAGAAACAAAGGTGCTTTTATTCAGCACAATACTACACGTGGTGACTTAGAAGAATATGTAGTAAGTTGGAAAATATTCATATTACAATGTTGAGTGGGAAAATACTTTTTGAATTAGTCCATGTATTATTTAAATTCTAAAATATTTGTAGATAAACTGTGAGCAGCATTCAAGAAAATTATTAACTATGACTATCTTTAAACAATGGTAGTAATTTTAAAATTTTCAAGCTCAACAATCTTCCAGATTTTATACAATAGATATAGACTACTTTTGAAATAAGGGTAAAAAGGCCAGCGCCGCGGCTCACTTGGCTAATCCTCTGCCTGCAGCACCGGCACCCAGGGTTCTAGTTCTGTTGGGGTACCAGATTCTGTCCCGGTTGCTTCTCTTCCAGTCCAGCTCTCTGCTGTGGCCCAGGAGGGCAGTGGAGGATGGCCCAGGTCCTTGGGCCCTGCACCCGCATGGGAGACCAGGAGGAAGCACCTGGCTCCTGGCTTCGGATTGGTGCAGCGCGCCAGCCGTAGCAGCCATTTGGGGGGTGAACCAACGGAAAAAGGAAGACCTTTCTCTCTCTAACTCTGCCTGTCAAAGAAAGAAAGAAAGAAGGGTAAAAGACAATTGATTTTTTTAAAGAGAGGACAAGTGATATTGTGACCTTTGAGATAAATGAGTGAGATTGCTCTCTGACTTCCTGTCTCCCTTTATCATGGCTGTTTTCCAGGTTCCTGAGACTCCTATCCGACTGACTGACATCCAGGTAGTTCCCAGTGAGTGCCCCATTCACACCTGGCCTGTTTAATCAGATCAATCCTGATCATCATTGCGTGCTTTCTCCCAGCAACTCTGCAGCAAACCTGTCCCATGCTACAGGCCTGAAAGCAGCATTCAGGAATGCCTTGTAGGTGGCAAACTGTGTACCTAAAGGCATTGGTGCTGGGTCTACCACAGTAGCGGGACTCGCATGACACCGCAGGGCTGCCTAGTTGGTGACACTACCCACATCACCGTTCTTAGGTACCTCGTGGGTCAGGCCGCAGAGAATGGAGGGAGGATTCCTCAAGCAGACCAGGACAAGAACATCTGAAAACAGCTGCAGTTGCTGCTGCCCCAGAACCTTGACATGTGCATCCTCTGTCAACTTTTGCGAACTCTTTGAAATTTATTCATGACTTACCTTCAGTTCCCTTAACAAAATGTTTAAAATTGTAAGTAAATTTTGTGAAGTAAACCTTTTTGGAGAGTATATTGAGGTACTCTTTCTAAGATAGGTTATGGAATCTCTCAAATAATTGCTTCTCTACTCCCTAGCTCAGGAGCCACGCAGACCACTGGCTCAGCCACAGGGCTATAGCAAGTAACAGTCTTAGGAGACAACAATGAAATGCTCAATACCACATACCTTTTGGACATGGAATAGCAAGACCTGGGCACCACCTGACCTTCTGACTCTCACCTCCTGGCTGTCCCCGCTCCCTGTAATACTTTATTCCCAATATCAAAATGGAAACCATGCACCACTGATGTAAGAGTAACATGGGTGAGGCTATGACACAACGATGATTATCCTAACATTCTTATATCATGCTGCTAACATTTTGAGATGGTTTTCACATATACCATCTCATGTAATTCTCACAATTGTTATCCAGTATTTAATAGTCTAGTGTAAGAATTAAAAGTATGAAATCGCTGGTTTATACTCTTGACTGTGTGGTTACTGGCATGTTACTTCACGTCTCCAAGGTTCAGTTTGCTCTTCTATAAAATGGGTTCATAATATTACACACATAGAACTATTATGAAGATTTGAGGTAACAGGAATTAAAGTACCTGGGGCATTAATGGTTTCTCAGCCAAGAGTAGCTGTACAGAAAAATTATAATTTTTGTTTCGTGGGAGTTCTTCAAGGCATGAGTAGAAATTTGGGAAATTATTCCTGTATTATCACTACACAGTCATTTGAGAAAGATCTCTTGGGATTTAATTATCTACTGCTTTCCCCTCACCACCATCAACGCCAAAGTTTAGGCCCTCTCCCTCCCTTCTTCTGAGCCATCTGCCATTTTTTTTAACTCACTGCCAGATACAACACATTTTAATACAAAAGTGAATGATCAGCATTATATATTGCACTCTCTCCAGGAAATGCAGGACCAAGGACTCTTTCATCTATCCGCGATGGCTCAGCACTGCAGGCTGGAAACCATTTGTAGGAAACAGCTTGACCTTCAGATGAAGTCGACTTCCACTGTTGCAGAATTCACGATTTCTCGGTTGTTAGTACAGAGTCCAAAGCAGTGGATAAAACTTTGCAGATGGCTTGTGCTTGTTCCAGGCTGTTGCACTGATAGACCCATAGGCTGAACTCTTCGTTGCTTGCATCCGTGGTCTTCAGAGCCAGTAGGCTCCTCCCGGCCCCCAGGCCATTTTCGTAGCACACCATGTGGATGATCAGGTGCAGAGCGTGCCTGTGCAGGAACGTCATACTGATGTGACGTTGACACTTTGATACCATACTTGGAAACTCCCATAATAAATTCTTCCTCCAGGGGAACAACAGGCAACTTTCCATCTTGCTGGGCAACATCTATATAATTTATCAGGTCTAGGGGTCCCTCAAGGCTTTTTCCCTCAGAGAACGTCAGTTTTTCAATGGCACTGACATATTTTATTCGAAATTCTGCACAGGTATCTAAATTACTGTTGCTCTGTCCCGAGCTCTCGGTGGAGTCTGTGTCGAGGCTGGCCACAGTGCTGGACCGAGAAAGGCCCCCAAGGCTGGAACCCACAGACTTGCTCTTGGTACTGATCTCACTGCTTTGGGAACTGCTGCTGCTGTGCCATTTTTGCCTTTCCAGAACATTCTTCACCATGGCGTGGTCCAGAGCCGCTCCCCTGGCAAGAGTTCTGTGCGGCGCCGCTCCTTCCGCCCCGGCCGCCATTGGAAAGCTGTAGCCATGGCCCTGCGCTACCCCATGGCTGTGGGCCTCAACAAAGGCCACAAGGTGACCAAGAACGTGAGCAAGCTGAGGCACGGCCACCGGCACGGGCGCCTCACCAAGCACACCAAGTTCATGCGGGACATAATCCGGGAGGTGTGCGGCTTCGCCCCCTATGAGTGCCATGCCATGGAGCTACTCAATGTCTCCAAGGACAAACGGGCGCTCAAGTTCATCAAGAAGAGGGTGGGCACCTACATCTGCGCCAAGAGGAAGCGCGAGGAGCTGAGCAGCGTCCTGGCCGCCATGCAAAAAGTGGCCGCCAAGAAGGACTGAGCCCCACCCCGCCCCCGCCCCATAATAAACAAGGCCGGTGGGGAAAAAAAATGACCAAATGACCACAATTTGTCCTCTCTTCAAGCCACGTTCTGTAAGACTAAAGAAGCAAAACCCAAGATGCTTGCTTCCCAAAAGAACTGATACTAGCTCCCCATAGCTGCTGCGTTCCTCAACATGGCTTACAAGGTTCACACGTCAACACCTGTTACTCCCTCTGCTCTCTCCTCTAGCAGCGCAGTCTGTGCCTCAGCACTTCGAAGCATCTCACAGTCCACTCCCATGCCATGCTCTGCCACCTCTGCTGTCACTGAATCGGCCACTCCTTCCTGCATGGCCCAACCTTCTTTCTCTGTAGAGAACTTTTTTTTTCCTTTTCATTGCTCTTCAATGTCACTCTCACTGGGAATCCAATCTTGACTCTCCCAGATCTAATTACCCCTCTGCAGTGGTTCCCAGGATGTACCGCACATCCTTCTGCTGCACGCTCACCACGATGTCCTCTAAATGACTCGGTAACAAGTCTATGCTGAGTCCTCAGAAGAAAAGACAATGATCAGCTAAGATTCGTTGAAAACCTACTACAAAGCAAGCATTTGACATACATTATCTTAGTCTTCACAACAACCCTTCTACAGGTAACTAAACTGAGGCTAAAAGATGTTAAATACATGTCTCAACTGTTGAACAACAGTTTTTTCTTTCATACTATTTGGTGAACTCTTAGTAAAGGGTTCATCTTCTCTGTATACAGTTAATTGAAAATAGATCTTAGTAAAAAGTAAGAATGGGAATAGGAGAGAGAGGAAGAGGAGTAGGAGAGTGGGTGGGAAGGCAGGTACAGTGGGAAGAATATTTATATTCCTAAATATATATTCCTAATATATATATTCCTAAAGCTGTATTTATGAAATGTATAAAGTTTGTATTCCTTAAATAAAACCTTTCTGGGGGGAGAGATGTTAAAATAATTGTAATTTATTAGTGGCCAAACCAGGATTCGAAATCAAACTATTATACTCCAGAGCCCACACCCTTAACCACTATACTAGTATAAAGCTCAGCTGGTACTTGGAATATTGTAATGCCTGTATTAGTTATCTCTTGCTGTGTAACAAATCATCCCAAAAACATATGTGCTTAAAACAATAAGCATTTGGCCGGCGCTGTGGCTCAATAGGCTAATCCTCCGCCTGTGGCGCCGGCACACCAGGTTCTAGTCCTGGTTGGGGCGCCAGATTCTGTCCCTGTTGCCCCTCTTCCAGGCCAGCTCTCTGCTGTGGCCCAGGAAGGCAGTGGAGGATGGCCCAAGTGCTTGGGCCCTGCACCCACATGGGAGACCAGGATAAGCACCTGGCTCCTGGCTTTGGATCAGCGTGGTGTGCCGGCCACAGCGCGCCGGCCACAGCGGCCATTGGAGGGTGAACCAACAGTAAAGGAAGACCTTTCTCTCTGTCTCTCTCTCACTGTCCACTCTGCCTGTCAAAAAAATAAATAAAAAAAAATAAGCATTTACTATCTCACCCTGTCTCTGTGTCAGGACTTCAGAAACAGCTTCTTTGAGTAGTTCTGCCTCAGGGTTTCTCATGATGTTACAGTCAAGATGTCAGCCTAGACTGCAGTCATTTGAAGGCTTGGCTGAACTTGTGGATCCACTTCCATGGTGGCATACTCACACGGTACTAGTAATTGGTAGGAGGCCCAAAGTCCTGCCCTCGTGAGCCTCTCCACAGTGTCTCTGCTGGCCTCCCCCGGAGGGACCAATCCAAGAGAGCAAAGTGAAAGCCACAATAGCTTTTATGCCCTAGCCTCAGACTCATACTCCATCAGCTCCAGAGCAGTGGATTTGTAGGAGAGGAGACTACACAGAGACATGGACACCAGGAAGTGAGAACCACCAGGCTCTCCCCAAATATTAAGTGAATAAGTGGAAAAAATTGTATAAAGAACTTCTCTGAAAGAATCTGTTGTAAATACTGAAACAATTGGATTAGGTGATCACTTAAAGTTTCCTTCTAGCTCCAAAACTATGGAATACTATTCCCAAATTCTAGCTGGGAGCTTTCCCCATTCCCACAAATGGAGAATCAAGTAGATCCAAAGATTTGATTTTATTAATTTCCAGTAGAGACCATAGGAGTTCTGTTCATGTGGCTTTCACTTCATGGTTTCAGGCAAAGCCAACGAATTATGAGAAATTCTGCTAGTTTAAAACAAAATTATTTCCTTAACAGCAAAACAAATCTATGTTTGATTTCAGGATTAATTCTATAGTTTGGATGCCAGTACAAGCCCAGCCTCTGGACAAAGGCTTATCTTCTTTAGCAGAGTATCCATGATTAAACTGAGGAAACCAAATCCCTTGTGTATAACAACAACAACAAAAAAAGATAATAAAATCATTGGTTTTAGCCCTTAGGCCATGCTTATTTTCAAGCCATGATTTTATTTGCTTAAAATAATTCTTTAATATAATTTAAGATGTGTGAAAATAAAAACTGAATAGTGAAAGCAGGCATTTGCAAACACACCTTGATATTGAATACATGAAATGAATTTTATTCTGAAGACCAACCCATGTTAGAAGTAAAAACCAAACATGAGCTGCTCATCCTTCCTACTGCTAGTAGCACCCAATTAGATTCAAAGAACTAGGGAAACTGGATCAGAACACTCCTCAGGGGCTCCCTACAGCCCATCCTCTCTCAGAGCTCTACTCTCCAGGCTCAGCAAACTACAGCCCAGGGGCTAATCCCATATGCTGCCTGTTTTGTAAATCAGGTTTTACTGGAACACAACCGCTCATTCATTTAGGAATTGTCCAAAGTGACAACAGCAGAGTTGAGAAGTTATAATGGAGACGATATGGCTTGCGAAGTCCAAAACTGAAAATACTTACTATCTTGAAATGTGCAGAAAAAGTGTACCAGTTCCTGGTCTACACCACTGAAAACTTGGGCTAAGGAAATCTGTTATAAGATTAAAATGTCTATGCATAAAATATGGTGCTGCGGAGACTTTTATGGGGCAGGGAGAGTGCTTACTGTTTATCTTGAGGTGCTACATAGCAAAGGCACAAAGCTTAACAGCAGAACCAAGTGGAGTTTTCACATGTGTAGCATCTCCCAGATCAAGACAGACAATGCTTCCCATGGCTCCTCCGCACCAATGCCCCCAGTACAGGTGGCCATTCATTTAGCAGCTATACTATAGATGTGTTTGCCTGCTCCTGAACTTCATACGCGTGGAATAGGACAGTATTTGCTCTTGTGCCTGCCTTCTTTCATTCAGTATGAAATCAATGGCACTGATACATGTTGAAGCATGAATTAGTTCGTTCTTTTTCATTGCTGCCTAACATGCAACTGTATGGATATATCCAATGTATGTACCTGTGCTTCTGCTGATGGGCATCAGCTTCTTTCCAGGTTTTTCCTATTACGAATAAAGCTGCCATGAACATTGTCGTACATGTCTTTTGGTGGGCATAAAGATCCACCTATCAGTAGTCAAAGTCTGGATCTATGAACAAATACTCTCACAAATTAGTTGTACTTTCTACTATAGAAAACTACTGTTTAAACGTCCAAAATATTTTGAGAGAAAAAACTCAAAATATCTAACCTTTAAATATTCATACTCTGAAGGTTCTCTCATGACATACTGACTATCCCAGGGATGGCCAATCTGTCAGTTTTTAGATATACAAGAGTACTTCAAAGTTTTCAGGGGAAGAAAATGGACTTAAAAGAGAAGTTTATTTTGGAGTAAAAAAAAAAAACTTTGAAATCCATGTAGACTCTTTTATAACACACATTTTCCGTGAATTTTCTGAAGACCACCCCCCTTACATAAGCCCTGACTTTGGCAATATGCTGATACTTTACAAACTCATCTCCTAACATCCTCCCCCAAAACTCCAGGGGCTGGCTAACCTCAACGTGCAGCAGACACGACAACCAGGGTCAGGAGGGACATACACCTTGCCCATGGCAATACAATCAGGTCTGTGGCACTCGTGGTCTCCCAGTGAGGTTCTCATTTCTTTCCCTTGAAAATCAAGAAGGCTAGTTTTGCAGTCATCACAAAGTTTGGGAAGCACAGACCTAGACACCAACCCTCTTAGCTCTTCATTTTCTTCCTTCCTTAACCACCTTATTAATTCACATGTAATTAAATTATGTGACAGCTTCTGAGTAGAACTCCTCATATGGCAGGTCTAAATCACTACGTTTTCACACTGCAGTCTGTGTCTGCAGACATGGCCACCCAGCTTAACAAGAATAGAAAAATAAGAAACTAACCACCCTGCAAAAACTCAACACTGACAGATGGCCGCAAATCATAGGATTTCACACAAAGGCATGGCTTTGGAAGAAAAAACAGTCCTACAGATTTTCCTATTTCCTACCCAATCTCTACTGCATGCAACTGCACACAGCAGCAGAGTTAAAGTGGCATAAATCAGAAAATGATAATGGGAACTGAATGAAATTCACATAAATCACGTTACTAAGTATAGTTACATCTTAGAAGTGAAACCCAATTAAACAGATGGCCACATGCTGTCAGAATCAGCCCCTAATCAATAAAGATGTTCATTTTAGAAAATCACCTCAATTTTTCACTTTCTCAGTGAAGCAAAAAGAAGGCAGTTGAGGGGTGAGGGGCATCCCAGGAAACCCAGTGGGGAAATGTATAAGAAGAAACTCCACCTGTCTTAATTTGTAGTCTAGAAAATCAGAGAGGGGAGAGGGAGAAAAAGTCACCCAGAGGATTCCTTGTCATCTTGCCTAGGAATGTAATTTACAGTGAGAGCAAGCATTGGTCATTAGGAAAATAGAAACAGCTTGAATCTCTTCATTAAAATACTGCTTCAAATTGTTCATTTTAAAACTCCTCTGCACACAAGCTTTCAAGAAACCACTGGGTTACCCTGAAAGGACTTCTTTCACAGTAAGCCCCTCATAGGATCAGCTCTTCCCAGCAAGAGGAAGGCTGAGCAGGGGCGAAGGCTGGAGGCAGAACTGTTGTTAGATGCCCTTAAGTCCCCAAGGGAACAGTAACATTTCACTGGCACTAGAAAGTGAGTGTGGAAGCACTGGCAAAGAGACTAGCTCACTCCCTTCTCATGCATAAGAGCTGGTCTATGACACTCATGAGACTGGTGAAAACGAAATCTACCAATACCAACAGCTGACGAAAATGAGGAACAACAAAAATACTTCTGCACTTTGGAGGACTTAATTGGGAAAACATTTGGCGTTATCTGATAAAGCTGAATATTTGTATACCCTACCAGTCCTAGGTGTATACCCCCAGACACTTGTTTCAAGGGGTATGTGCAAGAATATTTGGAAGACCCTTGTTGATAAGAGAAAATATCTGGGGTGGGAGACACATAGGTCTGCCAGTAGTGAAAAAGATAAATAATCTATGATATGGTCACACATTGGAATATTAAACAGCGGTGAAAATGAAAAACCCACTGCCAAATGCTATGTGATGAACCTTAACATGTGGACTGAAAAAGCAAGTTTCTTAAGATCGCATACAGTTTAATTGCACTCTTATTATGCTTTCTAAAAGGAAAAATAAATGATATATAATTTAGGTATACCTACATAAACCATTAAACTTTTATTTTAAAAAAAGACAGAAATGGGGCCAGTGCTGTGGCGCAGCAGGTTAATGCCCTGGCCTGAAGCACCGGCATCCCATATGGGTACCAGTTCAAGAACCAGCTGCTCCACTTCCAATCCAGCTTTCTGCTGTGGCCTGGGAAAGCAGTAGAAGATGGGCCAAGTGCTTGGGCCCCTGAACCCACGTGGGAGACCCAGAGGAGGCTCCTGTTTCCTGGCTTCGGATCAGCATGGCTCCGGCTGCTGCAGCCAACTGGGAAGTGAACCAGTGGATGGAAGACCTCTCTCTCTCTGCCTCTCCTCTCATGTGTAACTCTGTCAAATACATAAATAAATCTTAAAAAAGACAGAAATGATAAACACAAAAATCAGTATCTTGGTTACCTCTGTGGTAAGGGACACAGTGGTATGGGGAAGGGGTTCGGCAGCTACAATGATACTGGAAATGCTCCAAGTCATTACTGCATTTTGGCTTCATAGACGCATAATGGTTGTATTATGTTTTTCATATACTTCAGAGATTAATAGGTGCTACCATGTAAAACGTACTCTTTTCATATACCAAATATTATACAATAAAATTTTCTTTCAACATGAGGCAATTAAATATTATATTATGTATAATATTCTAAATATTATAATCAATTATAAATATTATTGTTAATTATAGTATCTGACAGATGAAAAATGTTCAGGATCACTAGCCATCAGAGAAATGCAAATCAAAACCACAATGAGGTTTCACCTCACCCTGGTTAGAATGGCTTACATACAGAAATCAACAATCAACAAGTGCTGGAGAGGATGTGGGGATAAAGGTACGCTAATCCACTGTTGGTAGGAATGCAAACTGGTAAAGCCACTATGGAAGACAGTTTGGAGATTCCTCAGAAACCTGAATATAGCCCTCCCACACGACCCAGTCATCCCACTCCTGGGAATTTACCCAAGGGAAATGAAATCACCAAATAAAGGAGCTATCTGGGACCGGTGCCGTGGTTCACTTAGTTAATCCTCCGCCTGTGGCACCAGCATCCCATATGGGCACCGGGTTCTAGTCCTGGTTGCTCCTCCTCCAGTCCAGCTCTCTGCTATGGTCCAGGAGGGCAGTGGAGGATGGCCCAAGTAGTTGGGTGCCTGCACCCACATGGGAGACCAGGAGGAAGCACCTGGCTCCTGGCTTCAGATCGGCTCAGTTCCAGCCGTAGCGGTCATTTGGGGGATGAACCAACGGAAGGAAGACCTTTCTCTCTGTCTCTCTCTCTCTCTCACTGTCTATAACTCTGTCAAATAAATAAAAAAAAATTAAAAAAAGAGCTATCTGCACCCCCATGTTTATTGCCTCTCAATTCACAATAGATAAGACATGAAATCAACCTAAATGCCCATCAATGGAAGACTGGATAAAACAATTATGGGATATGTAGGGATCTGTACTCTATGGAATACTATCCAGTGGTTAAAAAAAAAAAAGTGAAATCCAGTCATTTGCAACAAAATGGAGGAATGTGGAAAACATCATGCTGAGTGAAATAAGCCAGTCCCAAAGGGACAAATATCATATGTTCTCCCTGATCGGTGACAACTGAGCACCTAAAAAGAAACCTGTAGAAGTGAAACTGACACTATGAGAAGCAATGACTCGATTAGCCCTTGTCCTGACTGTTAAGGAACAACTTACTACTTTATTCTTTCTAGTGTTTTCTTTTTCTACTTAATACCATTGGTTGAACTCTTTACTTAACACAGAATTATTCTTAGGTATTTAAATCCAACTGAAAATTGATTCCTTTAAAAAGATAAAAGTGGGAATAAGAGAGGGAGGAGATGTACAGCTCGGCACATGTTCCCTCGAACTTACCCCTAAGGGTAAAGCTAAAAACTTGCCATGAGACTCCAAATCCCATTAAGCTGGCAGGTACCAATGCCACCTTACTAGCTAATGTGACCAGTTTAAGTGCATAGCTGATCATAAAGATAGGAGTAAGTGTCAAAGTGATCATGTAAATAAGACCAAGTGTCTGCTAATAACAATAGATAGAATTAAAAAGGAGAGAATGATCCAACATAGGAAGCAGGTCACACAGCAGACTGATAGAATGACAAATGCCCTAAACAGCACTCTGGCCTCAGAATCAGCCCTTAAGGCATTCAGATCTGGCTAAAAAGCCCATGAGAGCATTTCAGGCATGGAAAGCCAAGACACTGTGGCAAAAAATGGCCTACATGAAAGATCTCTGTGAGTGAGAGCCCAGTGGAAAGAACGGGCCATCAGAGAAGAAGGTACCTTTCTCTGAAGGGAACAGAGAACTTCCATTTTGCTTATGGCCCAGTCTAAATAAGGTCGGAGTTTGTGGCTCCAAAAGGCTTCCACAGTCTTTGCAGCACATGACAAGAGCCTTGGGTGATCCCTGACATCATAAATAAGAGTATCAATTGTTAAATCAACAGGAGTCACTGTGCACTTGCTCCCCATGTAGGATCTCTGTCCTTAATGAGATATATTATGATAATTAACGGTAAAACTTGTCTTCAAACAGTACTTTATAGTTTGTGTGTCTGTGTGGGTGCAAACTGTTGAAATCTTTACTTAGTATAGAGTTGATCTTCTGTATATAAAGATAATTAAAAACTAATCTTAATGAAGAATAGGATGGGAGAGAGTAGGAGGTGGGATGGGAGTGAAGATGGGAGGGTGGGTGTGGGGGGAAGAACTGATATATGAAATTTATATTTATTAAATATAAGCTTTCTAAAAAAATTATAGTATCTGAAATATCCTAAGTTCACATGTAACCTATAGAGTTTAGTACTCGATTTGGAACTTAGGACCTTGAGGAGGCTATAGTATTTTCATAATAGTGAATATTTATACATTAAGGAGTGCCATTAAAATATTTAACAACATATTAATGTAGAAATCAAAACTTAGCACCATCTGCTTATTTTTCTTAGGCTAGTCCTACAAAGACTTTCATTCCCAACAGTGGCCACAAGAGGGCTATTCTATGGAGATGAGTCCATTGGTAATGAGCAGCCACAGCCTTGGTGCTGTCTACTGTAGCCAAGGATTGTCCTGTAGGACTAGCATAAAGGACCTATGACTGGCAGGCTGACTCACCAGAAGGCAGGCAGGATGTCTCACTGATAAGATGGCTTTTGAGTTAGGATTTGAAACACATGGCAATTTGAGCCATACAGATTACTTGGGGAAGTTCTCAGAGGCAAAGAAAAGCCCAAGCATAAATGCTCTGATGGCAGAATATATTAGATGTGCTCTAAAAACAGGAAGATGGCTGGAACAGAGGGAAGGAAGTAAAAATAGATAGCGTGCCACCAGCACTGTGCAAGTAGTTTGGCCCTTACCATGAGAGAGATGGGATGCTGATCAAAGGTTTTGAGCAGAGGAGTGACATGATGTAACTGTAACACATTTTAAAATGGCTGCAGTATTATATTCCCCAAATGCTCACAATGGCTAGGCTGAGCTAGGTCAAAGCCAGAAGCCAAGAAGCCAATCTAGGTCTCCCACATGGGTGATAGGCATCCAACTACTTGAGCCATCACCTGCTACCTCCTGGGGTCTCCATTAACATAAAGCTGGAATTAGCAAGCTGAGCGAGAGATCACACACACCCTGTTATGGGATGCAGCTGTCCTAAGCAGTGTCTTAAATCCTAGACCAAACAGCCACCCCCAATACACTAACTATAGTTCTTGTACATTAGATCTTTCAACTTGTTCATCTTACATTGTTGCTACTCTGAGCCCTTTGGCCTAATCTCCCCATCCCCCCACCACCTACATGTACCCTAGTCACCACTATTTTATTCTCTTTCACTACATATTTGACCTTTTTTTTTTTTCAAGTTTCTCTGTGATGCTGTTCCTGCTCTTCTAAGAACCTAACAATCACACTCAGAATCTAGATATCATCAAATGGCCCTATAAATTGAATGAATCAATTTACATTTCCACCAGCAGTGTATATATGTCCTTACTGCCAATGCTGGGTACTTTCAGAATTTTAATGTGTGCCAATATCATTCTCAATAAAATTTTTAAAAATTTATCACAACATTTAAAATTTCATTTATACAAATATGTCAGTAAAAAGGGGGGGCAGCACTGTGGCATAGGGGGTAAAGCCACTGCCCCAGTGCTGGCATCCCATATTGGCATCAGCTCGAGTCCCAGCTGCTCTACTTCTGACCCAGGTCTCTGCTATGGCCTGGGAAAGCAGTAGAAGATGGCCCAAGTCCTTGGACCCCTGCACTTGCATGGGAGACCCAGAGGAAGCTCCTGGCTCCTGGATTCAGATCAGCACAGCTCCAGCCACTGTAGCCAATTGCATAATGAACCAGAGGATGGAAGACCTCTCTTTCTCTCTCTGCTTTCCCTTTTCTCTCCATGCAACTCTTTTAAATAAATAAATAAATAAATATTTTTTTAAAAAGGAAAGAAATTGTCCTTACAGAGGTCACAGCCTACGGAGAGGCCAATATTAAATAAGTAGTTGCTACAAAGAGGGCCTAGGAAAGCAGTGGAAGATGGCCCAAGTCCTTGTGCCCTGCACCCATGTGGGAGACCTGGAAGAAGCTCCTGGCTCCTGGCTTCAGATCAGTGCAGCTCCAGTCATTGCAGCCAACTGGGGAGTGAACCAGCGGATGGAAGACCTCTTTCTTTCTCTCTTTCTCTTTGTCTCTCCTTCTCTCTCTGTGTAACTCTATGTTTCAAATAAATAAATAAATCTTCAAAAAAAAAAAACTCAAGACATTACATCCCAGGATTAAACACTTGCTAGCTTCTTCCTTACCTATTGATAGTCCCCCTCAGGTCCTAAATAGGTACTTCATAAAGTACATGTAAAATAGAATGAAATGATGCATATCTTGGTGAAAAAAATTTGAAATCCATACATATGAAGAGTCTTCAAAAAGTTCATGGAAATCCATATTATGGGGAAAACCCTCTGCATGGATTTCAATTTTTTGCACCAAAATAAACTTATCTTTTCATTCCATTTTGTCCACAAGCTTTTTGAAGAGCTCTCATATAATCTGCCCAGTTATCTGCAGTTTTTTCCATCAATCCTGGGAATCCATAAAATCGTATGGACAAAATCATTATGAAAGGAAAGTAGAAGCTTGCTCCTTTTCATGGCCACTTCACTGGGGTTGTATTTATTGCAGCTGATTTTGTCTTAATCAGTGATGACACAAGGCTTTCAAGAAACAATGAGGTGAGGGACTGAGGACTACTGAAGGGACTACTCCCTTCACCAATATATCTGGTTGCTTTGGGACAGAAAAGTTCCTTCCGGTTTGTACCAGAGTAACAAGGAGATAAGAAGTCAGTACTCACGGATCTGGTTGGTGGATGCACTGTAGAAAGCATTGACAGTTGTTGGATTTGTAAACCACCTATAAGAAGAGAAACAAATGCCACAGAATGATCACCATTACCAAGCTGGAGGGCAGCAAAGACAAGCACAATGCAGGTGGATTTATTAGCAGATAACCATGGTTATTCGCTGCTATTGACCTAATGGAGAAAGGCAACACCGTTGCTTCTGAAAAAGCTTGAAAGAGAAATTCTAGAATCTAACAGGCTCTCCCTGGAGATGAGAATACAGCAACAAGATGAAGTTTGCCAGGGCCTGTTCAATGGCTCAATGGAGAGCTGTGCTTCTAAACTGCATCACCTCTGAGGTGCCCTCCCTCCCTGCCACAAAAGTTCTAGATTGGAGATATTGTAAAGGTCCACAAACAAAAGGTGAATCAAGAACAACCATGCCCCCCGGGAGCCTACTTGCTCAAGTGCAAAGTACCACTTGATTTAAGTACAACAAGATTTAACAACTGGTCCTGCCTCCATCACTAGTTGAGTTGAGATCTTCCTAGGGTCAAGTTTTAGCTAAAAAAGAATAAGCTATTGCATTAGATATTGGGGGACCCTTCCAGTTATGAAGAGTATACACATTCCTATATTTTTAAAAACTTATTTATTTATTTGAAAGGCAAGTTAGAGAGAGAGAGAGAGAGAAAGACAGAGAGGTCTTCCATCTGCTGATTCACTCCCCAAATGGCTGCAACAGCCAGGGCTGAGGCAGGTCCAGGCCAGGAGAGTGGAACTGCATCTGGGTCTCCTACAGGAATGACAGGGGCCCATGTACTTGGGCCACCTCCACTGCTTTCCCAGGCACATTAGCAGGGAGTTGGATTGGAAGTAGAGCAGCTGAGATATAAATCAGCACTCATATGGAATGCCAGCACTACACGCACTGATTAAACCCACTGTGCCACAACCATAGCCCCTACACATTTATCTTAAACACACAATAAGTGACTTAGATCTGAAGTTGTAAATTTTTTTCTTGTAGCATCAATTTGTAAACATTTTAGGCTTTGTAGGCAAAGAGGCAAAAATCAACGATATTATGTAGGTATCTGAGAGCAAATTTTCTACAAATTTTTATTGATAATGTTCAAATAATAATAATCAAGTACAATTTTTGTAAACAGGCCTATGAATGAGAGGAATGAAATTCTTTTGGAGCGGGACATTTAGCTTAATTGGGATTCAGAATTAGTGCTTCCCATCATCAAACCAACCTCAAACATTTGTCTTTCATCCTTAGCTTATGGGCTGCATAAAAACAGGCAGCATGCAAGATTTAAGAGTCTATAGTTTGCCAACCCCTGTCTTAGACGGTTATGAGTTTCAGTTCCTACACACTTTATGATTAAAAGCAAGCAATTTATCTTAAGCTAAACTGCTAAAAATAAACTCATGTAAATCTCCTTTCAGGAAATCAATTCACTCATGTATATCTAATAATAATTCTAACAGACTAATAAATCAGTTTATGCAAAGCTAATATAAAACTGGTGGGAAACTCAACTACTGATTCCAGCTGGTCTGCTCCTACCTTCTCCCTACCTATAAAGAAGTGTATGAAAATGGGACCACTTGGAGAAGTTGGTGGAAAGTGGAATTAAAAGATAAGTTTATTTAGGTGCATAAGATTTTTAAATCCATGCATAGTTGTTTCATAATATACATTTTTCATGAACTTTTTGATGTACTCTCCTGTCATTGCATTATTATTATTACCATTTTAGCAAACACTCATTGAGCCATAATTCCTAAGCACTTTATTAATAGAATTTTCCACATGGCAACTATAGGAATTAGGAGCTCATTTCACAGATGAGGATAATGAAACTAAAGTATTACCTATTTACACAAGGTCTAGTCTGTCTGACCTCAAATTCCCTTAGATGTTATATTATATTCAAGACATTATTGGATATAAAGAAAGTTCCTCCTCTCTTGTCCAAGCTGAAACTAAGATTTACTTCCATAAACTTCATATTCTTTTCCTTCAAATGTAGGGTTAGTATTGTAACTAAGTCCCACTGCTTAATACCAACTCACTGATTGCTCTACTTTCCTGAGGAAACAAGTGGAGGGGAAAGGAGCTGTAGTATCTAACACTGCTATCTGTACTAGACAGAATTATAGCAAAACCCTAATTGTCTGGATCCTACAAAAATATCACATGACATAGCAAAAGGAAGGGTAAGGATTTTAAAATTGGGAGACTATCCAGGGCTATCCTGGTAGGTCCAATCTAATCACATGAGCCCTTAAAAGCAGACAACTTTCTTCTTTAGCTAGAATCAGAGATGTGTAACAGAGGGTGAGGCGAGAAGGACTACTACAATAACAGGAAGTCAGGGAGATTCCAAGGGTAAGAAGGATTCAGTAGACTACTGTTGTCTCTAAGATATAGGGACCATGTGTAAGGGCCAGACAAAGGCCTCTGATAGCCAAGACTTGCTTCCAGGGACAACCAAGAAGGAAGTAAGGACCTCAGTCCTATAAGCACAAGAAACTGGATCCTGCCTACCACTGTAAGAGTCCCGCCAGTTGACACCTTAATTTCAGCCTAATGAACCCCAAAGCAGAGACAGTAAATTTGTGTTTTTCTGAAGTTGCTGTGGTTGTGGAAATTTGTTACTATGACAATATGAAACTAAAATTAATACTCAGCCAAAAGAACCTAGCCATTTGTAGGTCAAGAGGGAAGAATCTCCATATATCTTAACTTGGTTTCTAAATAACATTGTACTCAATAATGACATAAAGATAAGATAGCATGTAATTCCACACCTTGTCCCATCCCTCTCAATGGCCCTCCTTAGCAAAGTATAAACTTCTAAAGCATTAGGGTAAGAGTCATCCAGGGACAATGCTAACAGACAAAAGTGGACAAAACAAAGAAATCAAATGAGTAATTCCTTGAATTAGAACCTGATGGAGTTTCTGAAACTAAGGCATCTGATTTCAGACATGTGATTGTATGATTCCTGACCTCCCAGAGCTCCTGCTGGTGCTAGGGCACATTTGGAAACTTGCTTATACCCAGAGCTGGTATGAAGCAGCTGGACCAGTAGATCCTATCTCTTGTTGATGCTATTATTTCTTCTGTTTGTTCAGTGCCCATTACAAACCAGCTGTTAAACATTTTGTACACTTTATTACATCCAAGTTTATATATATTTAGCTTTATTATCCTCTGAAGTGAGCCTACCTGTGCTCATTTTAATGTATTTGCAAAATGTTTTCCATTCCTCTCATTAAGAAATGGAGTCTGGGGCTGGCATTGTGGCATAGCAGGTTAAGCCACCACCTGCGGTGCCAGCATCCCATATGGGTGCCAGTTCATAACCAATTGCTACTGCCAATCCAGCTCCCTGCTAATATGCCTGGGAAAGAAGCAGATAATGGCCCAACTGCTTGGATCCCTGCATCCACATGAGAGACTCAGATGAAGCCCCAGGCTCCTGGCTTCGGCCTGGCCCAGCCCTGGTACTGCAGCCATCTGGGGAGTGAATCAACAGATGGAAGACTTCTATCTCCCTCCCTCTCTGTAACTCTGCCTCTTAAATAAATATCTATATAAAATCTTTTTTAAAAAGAAAAGAAATGGAGTCTAGGTGACAGCAACATGGCATAGTGGGTTAAGCCATCGCCACCTACAACACCAGCACTGTAAGGGCACTGGTTCAAGGCTCAGCTGCTCCACTTCCAATCCAGCTCCTTAATCTCCTTAATAATGGCCTGGGAAAGGCAGTGGAGGATAGCCTAAGTGCTTCAACCCCTGCACTCATGTAGGAGAACCAGATGAAGCTCCTCCCTTTGGCCTGCCCAGTCCTGGTTGTTGGCAGCCATTTGGGTAATGAATCAGTAGACACAAAAATTCTCTTTCTCTCTCTCTCTCTTTCCTCTCTCTCTCTCTCTCTCTCTCTCTCTCTTCCCCTCAGTCTCTGTAACTCATCCAAGAAAATAAATAAATCTTTATATAAAAAAGAAAGACACAGAGTCTAAATTCCTGTCCTCTTAATTATGGACTATTCTTAGTAACTTTTTTTTAAAGAATAAAATGCAGTAGAAAAGACTGTGTGACTTCCAAAGCTAGTCAATTAAAGGTGATAAATCCCTCCCCTGGTGCACATAAGCACATCCTTCCTTCCTTCCTCCCTCCTTCTTTTTCAACAAACTTGCTCTTTACAGTTTATCAATCAACATCGTATACAGAGGCTTGATATACTTGCAGAGGCCATATACACGTGTTTCAGCCAAAAGCTATCATCCACCAATAGACATGTGAGAAAGGTGGCCGTTACTGTGACTCCAGCCCGGGCCTCTATCAGGCTGTAACTGCAGGAAAGAATTCTGGCAGGACGGGCAGAGCTGAGCACACTGACCCCCAAAACCACAGAAATAAAGAAGTACGGCTGTTTTATGCTCTGAATTTGGGGGTAGTTCATCATGCAGGGATAGGTAACTAGACGTTACTGAAAAAGTTGGTTGTCCACTAAATCATACCCAATAGTCTGAATTTCCCCCAGAAAACAGTTTTGTCTGCCCAACACAATTGTTTAAAAACTTATGAAACCAGAATTCTTTGAAGTGAAATGTGCAATCACTAGTTCTCCACATTACCTAGCATTGCCTATTGTTGAGACCTGTCTAGGGTACCCATTTGTTAACTGAATGGGCCCTGAAGACATTCAATTTTGCACAGTGTTAACTCTCAACAAGATTTTAAGTTATAGGCTTATACTATTTCTGAAATAGTATGTGCTGAGCGCTAAGTCTATTAAAATCAATTTATTGCCATGTGCAAATATACATCAATTTAAACAAATAGTATCATCCAAATGCTTTAAATTCTTCTTATCATGTCTTTTGGGTATTCTTGCAGTCTGTGTCTGGGGAAGGACTTAGTGGATAACACAGGGAGAAGTCACCCATGAATTTCAAACCCCCAGGTATATGGGGCTGGAGTTGTACCACACAACGGGACACACAAAAAGAATGCAGCAGGGAAAACACTGATCTGAAGGGGAAAATACTGGCACCCTGATTTCTTCGGACCGTATAAGACAGACATTATTAGGCTAAAGTTTTATATTTACCAACTCTTGAAGATAGTCTAGGGAATATGCAATGGAAAAGTCACACAGTATTTTTTGATTTCTTAAAATATCCTACAGGTTTTATTACTTGCATTCTGTGTTACAGGAACTGCTTTTGCATGCAAACATTACTGGAAGGGCCATAGACACTCCATGTGCTTTTCACATATTTTTTGTAAGATGGAGAAAGAGAATCCAGACATATTTGGTCACAGCAGAATGAGAGTCAGTTAATAGGGAAAATGGCTCAAAATCATTTCTGTCAAGAAGGAGCTCCTGAGGGAAAGAAATTACTTTTGACTCAAGCCAAGCAGTAAACTAAATCCTCTATCTTTAAGCAAGTTGATGAAGTGACAATTCTGAGAACCAACCCCTAAATATGTACCTTCGGGGATGACCACCCAATTAATTTCACTCTTGCTGACATTTCCCATTGCTTTAGAAACTCCTTAATGCACATTAGTGCAGCTAAACTGGATTCCATGAGAATGAACGATAAAGGATATTTATCTCCTAAACCCACAATGAAGCAAAATGTTATTTTAAGGCTTTGTGGAAATATAACCACAATATGCTGTTCAAAGTAAACTAGTGTAGTAGAGCTACTCCAGAATCAGCCCCATTTGATTAACTCAGGACTTTTCAGACTCTAAAGATGTCAATTAAAGCCAACAGGTATTATGAAGCTAAAATTGCCTAAATTGCACAAAAAGGATCAGTGAGCTATTTCCTTAAAAATTGATGATCATATAATTTTACCATGGAAAGAGGACATTAAATTTCTTAACATTTTTTCCTGAAATAAACATATAGTTTGAAGAAACAGGAGTTACAAGTATCATAATAATTTCCATTAATGGAGAACTTTCCCTAAATACTAACCAGCTTACTGCCCATGTGAAAGAGGTATTCATTGTCCACTGACAAAGAAGAAAATTGCACATTTGTCTAAGGCCACCAAGCAAGCCAGCATTTTTCCAAGGCATGAATCAAAAATTAGAAATAGTCAAGACCATTATAATCTGACAAGCAGTCAGTATCTTAGGATGACACATTTAAGAGTTTTTCAATTAGAAACCCAGGCCTTGCTCCACATCCACATGAGTAACAACATTTTAAAACTGAACAATTAAATTAAAACTGGCAGCATCTCCAATATGGAGGAACTCCTGAGAAGATACTGAAACTTCTCAAAAATATTGGTGAAAGCCTAAAACTGTTCAGAGATCTCAGATAGTAAAGGGCAGGATGACTTACACAGATCTATGACTACCCTGCTATGAGGGGTCCTCAACACGCTCATGGAAATGTGCATTACGTAAAAAACCTATGCATGGATTTCAACAATGTCTGCACCAAAAGAAACTTATGTTTTAATTTCATTTTCCACAAACTTTCTGAAGCATCCTTGTATATGTAAACAATCATAGAGAAATTAAAAATCACTGCCTGCAGGAGACCTCGAATAGCTACAGCAATCTTATACAAGAAAAACAGAGCTGGAGGCATCACAATACCCGATTTCAGGACATACTACAGGGCAGTGATAACCAAAACACCATGGTACTGGTACAGAATCAGATGGATAGACCAATGGAACAGAATAGAAACACCAGAAATCAATCCAAACTTATATTTGATCAAGGAGCTAAAACCAATTCCTGGAGCAAGGAAAGTCTATTCAACAAATAGTGCTGGGAAAATTGGATTTCCACTTGCAGAATCATGAAGCAAGACCCCTAACTTACACCTTACACAAAAACCACTCAACCTAGATTAAAAATCTAAATCTATGACCTGACACCATCAAATTATTAGAGAACATTGGGGAAACCCTACAAGATATAGGCACAAGCAAATACTTCTTGGAAAATACCCCAGAGGCACACACAGTCAAAGCCAAAATTAACAATTGGGATTATGTCAAATTAAGAAGTTTCTGCACTGCAAAACAAACAGGAAAGTGAAGAGGTAACCGACAGAATGAGAGAAAATATTTGCAAATTATGCAACAGATAAAGGATTAATAACCAGAATATATAAAGAAATCAAGAAACTCCACAACAAAAGAAACAACCCACTTAAGAGATGGATCAAGGATCTAAACAGACATTTTTCAGAAGAGGAAATCCAAATGGCCAACAGACACATGAAAAAACGTTCAGGATCACTAGCCATCAGGGAAATGCAAATCAAAACCACAGTGAGGTTTCACCTCACCCCAGTTAGAATGGCTTACATACAGAAATCAACAAACAACAAATGCTGGTGAGGATATGGGGAAAAAGCCAGACTAAACCACTGCTGGTAGGAATGCAAAGTGGTAAAGTCACTATGGAAGACAGTTTGGAGATACCTCAGAAATCTGAATATAACCCTACCATACAACACAGCCATCCCACTCCTCAGAATCTACCCAAGGGAAATGAAATCACCAAACACAAGAGCTGTCTGCACCTCCATGTTTATTGCCACTCAATTCACAATAGCTAAAACACGAAATCAATCTAAATGCCCATCAATGGAAGACTGGATAAAACAATTATGGGATATGTAGGGATCTGTACTCTATGGAATACTATCCAGTGGTTAAAAAAAAAAAAAAAGTGAAATCTGGTCATTTGCAACAAAATGGAGGAATCTGGAAAACATCATGCTGAGTGAAATAAGCCAGTCCCAAAGGGACAAATATCATATGTTCTCCCTGATTTGTGACAACTAACTGAGCACCTAAAAAGAAGCTTGTAGAAGTGAAACTGACACTATGAGAAGCAATGACTCGATTAGCCCTTGTCCTGACTGTTGAACAGCTTACTACTTTATTCTTTTAATATTTTCTTTTTCTACTTAATACCATTGGTTGAACTCTTTACTTAACACAGAATTATTCTTAGGTATTTAAATCCAACTGAAAATTGATCCCCGTTAAAAATAAAAGTGGGAATAAGAGAGGAAGGAGATGTACAGCTCGGCACATACTCATTTGGACTTAAGGGTAAAGCTTAAAAAGTTGTCATGGGACTCCAAATCCCATCAAGTTGGCAGGTACCGATGCAATCTTACTAGTTAATGTAACCAGTTTAAGTGCATAGCTGATCATAAAGATAGGAGTAAGTATCAAAGTGATCATATAAATAAGACCAAGTGTCTGCTAATAACAATAGATAGAATTAAAAAGGAGAGAATGATCCAACATAGGAAGCAGGTCACACGGCAGACTGATAGAATGACAAATGCCCTAAACAGCACTGTGGCCTCAGAATCAGCCCTTAAGGCATTCAGATCTGGCTAAAAAGCCCATGAGAAAATTTCAGGCATGGAAAGCCAAGACACTATGGAAAAAATGATCTACGGGAAAGATCTTGTGAGTGAGATCCCAGTGGAAAGAAGGGCCATCAAAGAAGGAGGTACCTTTCTCTGAAGGGAGCAGAGAACCTCCAATTGGATTATGGCCTTGTCTAAATAAGGTTGGGTTTGAGGACTCAAGAGGCTTCCATAGCCTTGGCAGTTCATGACAAGAGTCTTGGGTGATCACTGACGTCATAAATAAGAGTGTCTGCCAGCACTGTGGCCCAGTGCTATAAAGCCCTGGCCTGAAGCGCCGGCATCCCACATGGGTTCTGGTTCTAGTCCCACCTATTCCTCTTCCGATCCAGCTCTCTGCTATTGCCTGGGAAAGCAGTAGAAGATGGCCCAAGTCCTTGGGCCCCTGCACCCACATGGGAGACCCAGAAGAAGCTCCTGGCTCCTGGCTTTAGATCGGCACAGCTCTGGCCATTGCAGCCATCTGGGGAGTGAACCAGCAGATGGAAGACTTCTCTCTCTGTCTCTACCTCTCTCTGTAATTCTGTCTGTCAAATAAATAAAATAAATCTTTAAAAATAAATAAATAAGAGTGTCAATTGTTAAATCAACAACAGGAGTCACTGTGCACCTGCTCCCCATGTAGGACCTCTGTCCTTAATGTGTTGTACTATGAGAATTAATGGTACAACTAGTCTTCAAACTGTACTTTATATTTTGAGTGTCTGTGTGGGTGCAACCTTGAAATCTTTTACTTAGTATAGAGCTGAAGTTCTGTATATAGAGATAATTAAAAACTAATCTTAATGAAGAATGGGATGGGAGAGGGAGTAGGAGGTGGGAAGGTTTCGGGGTGGGAGGGCGGGTATGGGGGGAAGATATATATAATAATATAATAATAATATTAATTATATATATATTATATATATAATATAATTAATAATATAATATATATATAATCCAAAAGTTGTACCTATGGAATTTATATTTATTAAATAAAAGCTTTCTATTAAAAAATAAGAAAAGAGAAAAAAATCATTGCCTGAAGTCATTGGATTTGAGTCACAGGATTTCAAAGCTCTAAATCCAAAATTTCTATTAAATAATTTAGACTGAGAATGAACCAATATAGGCGAACTGAGAGATAATGTTGTAACAGAGGAGAACCATGGACAAGGGAACAGATGGCTAAAAACCATTTCCACAGAAGTTCTAAAGCCTTCTACTTTGTTTATTTGTGCTTTTAATTTGAGTGTTGGATAGGTGGAGTAGTGAATCAGCTCTAGGCCTACTCTTAAAAGCCAATAACCTACAAGTCACTTTTTAGGTGTGTCTCGTAAGAAAGTTTGAAGAGCAAAGAGAAGAGTAAGAGGGAGAGGTGGTAATTACAGCCTAAGCCAAGGGAAGGTATAGTAGCCTAAAGTTTCCAGAAGCCAAGACAGAGCAGGAAGTTGAAGGAGAGTGTAACAAGAGACCTAGAGAGCATGAAAAGAGCCAGCCAAGGATCTGAAAACCACAATATCAGCCAAGGTTGGAAAGTAGACCATGGAAGCCAGACTTCCACGTATGATGGCATGAAAGTTTAACAAAACTCGAGTATATAACTGGACAGAACTATCAACAAGCAACTATTTTAGGGAACTTACAATAAATAAAAATTGTATTAGGTGTGAGTTCATGCAGTTATTTAATTAAAGTAACTGTAACTTGTTATTTTTATACCCACTTCCATCTTTAGTAAGAAGTAAAAGTTCAGAGAGACACCCACAGCTGCACAGTGCAGTGTATTTCCAAGAAAGTGACTTTTTAAAAGATGCCTTAGAAAAATAAATCAGAATCTGAAAATATATCATCTAAAATACCAGTATGAACAACAAAAAGTATGACATGCAAAGAAATATTTTTTTTTTAAAAAGCAATCAATGGAGACTGACTCTAAGTGAACCCAAATATTGGGTTTAGCAAAGACTTCAAAGCACCCATTATAAATTACCTCAAAGAATGGAAAGAAACTCTATTCAAAGAATTAATAGAAAATATAATGACAATGACTAAACAAATAAATAATAACAGAGAAATAGAAACTGCAAAAATAAACCAATCAAAATTCGGAAGTTGAAAACGGATCAATAGAAATGATCCGGTCTGGAGAAGAGAGGGAAAAAAGCAGCGGGGAAGTGGGCCATAGCAGAAGAATGTGTGATCCTAGTAGTATAATCAGTCGCAGACAGAACAAAAAGAATCTAAACCTGAACTAAAGAATATATCAATTGTAAGCACTTTATTCACCTATAAAGTAGCAATGGCACTACCTACACCATACAAAATTGGCAGGAGGATAAAAAAGTTAAATTGTAAAGCATTTTCTCGCACACTGGAAACACATGATAAATGTTAGCTATGTCATCATCAACATTTAGCTAGAGGAGGAAATCATAGCTGGCTTGCTCTGTGTCCAAAAGCTCCTAAGGAAACTCTCCTACCTATAGGGAAAGGTCCTACAGGTACCTGAGAAGACCAATAATCCTAACTGCTAGGTATCAGTTCTCATGTATTACCTCAACAAGTACCTTTCTGTTGCTTCATAATTATACAATTACTTCTGCATTTCTACCCATCTTTATGCTGAAAGTATTCTTTTTTGAAATCTTCAAAAGTCTCTGCTGAATGTGAAAATCCACAGAAAATTGTTCTATGTATGTATGTGTGCATGTGTAGGTATATAGTCATAACTATATCTAGAAATATCTTTAATGTTTGCATCCTAATAAGCCTTTTTTTCAGCATGTGTTGATGCCACATGGGGGATCCTTAATGAGACTGAGGAACTGAATCACAGAATATCAGAAATAAGGGTTGGCAAAACATGACACAGATTTTGCTGAAGATTACTGGCAAGCCCGCTACACTGACTTGAGGGAAACAATGAAGTTTAAAATAAAGAGACTCCGCTTCCCACCAACATATTTACCTATTTCATTTGTTTTAGAAAGTACTCACTCTGTTTTTGGAACAGCTTTTCGTAGCCAGAAGAAATCAGACTGTGCTAAGTACTTGCGGGTTTGCAGGACATTGCCAAAGTAGTCAGACTCCGAAAATTTGATCTGGATAAAACAAACCACAATATCACTATTATAAGTAAAGTTAAGAGATTATAAGTTGAAAGATCTGAAAAAAAAGACATCAGTGCATGAAGGAGCAACAAGCAGAGAAGCCAGGGCCCTCACACCATCTTTCAGGCCTTCGTGACAATGACTAAACAAATAAACCTGGGTTCACAAAGCCATGACATATAATCTCAGTTATTGGCTTTTAACATATAAATCTTGAAAATCATGTGATCATTTCCGGATCACAGTTACAAAAATAGACAATAGAAGTAATAGTCATTTACAATGCAATCCATTTACTTTATAATTGAAAGATTTACCTCAACCTTTACAGAACCTATTATCTTAGCTTTGAAATTTCGTGGCTCACGAGTCCTTGATCTTTTCTAAAATGTGTACTTTATTTATTTCTCACATAAGTTCTCCTAATAACATTCAGTTAAGTCAGCTGAAACCTCATTTAGCTTATAGATGATGATTTAGTCAAATGTTAAAATCCAATTTACTGTAATCGGCATGCGTTCATTAAAGAAAAAAAATGAAAGTAATTCAGAGACCTATTTTCCACCCTAAGCACAATGAACTAACCAGAAAAATTTAATTATTAACATAATTTACCTATTAACACCCAAAAAAGGCTCTGGTCAACAAAAGTTAATAAAATTACAGAGGCAAATCACACATTATAGCTTACATGGGAATACAAGAAGTTGATAGCTCACAACAATGTTGTACTTTAAGATAAAAAACAGATATAATTGAGTTCCATGTTTTGGTTTTCCTTTTTGGAAAAATGGCAGATGGTTTCAATTCTACAATCATTCTAGCTACAAAACTACCAATATTTATCCTGCTTATTAGAAATACTATCTGTGCAACCATAAAAGCAATAGTTTGCAATGATCTTTAATGCTTTAGCTTTAAAATATATTACTGCATCAAATAAAAAACATACATTTGAATAAGCCAATAACCAAGAATAATCAAATTCTTATTAGCTATAGTTGGTAACTTTAAACCATAGTCTTTCATAAGCAAAAATTAAATATAGCAAATGCATATACGTATATAAAACCCTCAGGCAGGGTGAGAGATTTTCATGCAAAGGGTTAAGAATCTGCTTGGGACATTCACATTCCTGCAGGTTCAAGTTCTGGCTATTTGCTTGTAATAAGCTTCCTACCAATGTGCCTGGGAAGGCATCAAAAGATGGTCCAAATACTTCAGCCCCTGCCACTCACATGAGAGAACTGAATGGACTTCCTGGCTCCCAGCTTCAGCCTAGTTTAGCAATGGCTGTTGTGGCCATTTTGGGAGTAAACCACTGGATGGATGAGGTATCTCTTTCTCTATTCTTCTCTCACTCTCCACCCCTGCCCCGCACTCTGACTTTAAAATAAGTAGGGGCTGGTGCCGTGGCTCACTAGGTTAATCCTCCGCCTGCAGCGCTGGCATCCCATATGGGCGCCAGGTTCTAGTCCCGGTTGCTCCTCTTCTAGGCCAGCTCTCTGCTATGGCCCAGGAAGGCAGTGGAGGATGGCCCAAGTGCTTGGGCCCTGCATCCGCATGGGAGACCAGGAGAAGCACCTGGCTCCTGGCTTCAGATCAGCACAGTGCGCAGGCCATAGCAGCCATTTGGGGGGTGAACCAACAGAAAGAAGACCTTTCTCTCTGTCTCTCTCTCTCTCTCTCTGTCTCTCTCTCTCTCACTGCCTAACTCTATCTGTCAAATTAAAAAAATAAGTAAATAAATCTTTCTTATAAAGATTTTATTTATTTATTTATTTATTTGAGGAAGAGTTATAGAGTCAGGGAGAGACAGAGAGAGATGGATCTTCCATCCACTGGTTCACTCCCCAAATGGCTACAATGGCCAGAGTTGGGCTGATCCCAAGCCAGGAGCCAGGAGCTTCTTCTGAGTCTCCCATGTGGGTACAGGGGCGCAAGGCCATGTTCCACTGTTTTTCCAGGCCATAGCAGAGAGCTGGATCAGAAGAGGAGCAGCCGGGCCACAAACAGGTGCCCGTATGTGATATTGGCACCACAGGTTGAGGCTTGGCCTACTACACCACTGCACCAGCCTCCAATAAATCTTTTTTTAAATATCCACAGGCATTACATTGTGGATATGAATGTAGATATGTAATCTGATGGCTGTAGACTTGATAGTCTATTTGCCAATATCTGGCTCACATATATAGCTCCCCTCCAACATAGAGTAAATAGATTAAATCTGTGAAGAAACTTTTGTTAATGGATCATATTACCAAGATTTTTTCAGGAGACCAGGCAAAATATAAAGAAAGGAGTAAAAGAAATGAAGGTGCATGGAGAAAGGCAGGAATGAAAGTTCTGATTCCTGGCATCCTGGGTGTTCTGCTTGGCCAACAAATTACAAAGCTATGACTTTCAATTGTCCCTTCCTCAAATTGCTTGGGCAGGAACTGGGGCTGATAAATAAATCATAGTATATTCACATAATGGAAAACAATAGGGCAGTTTAAATGAACGTTCTGTATGCATGGACATGAAATAATCTCAAAAACAATGCCAAGTGAAAAAGGCAAGTTGTATGTATGAGAGCCTTTAAAGCTTTAAAACTTGTAGAACAATACCATCTATTGTTTATGGAAACATCCTATGTAACAAAGCCTAAAGAAACACATAGCAATGATACGAATGATTATAGGACAGAGTTTACCTGCAGGGATGGAGGAAGGAACAGAGGAAGGAGATTAGGTCAAACAGGACTAAACACCAAATTTAGAATGAATCTGCTTTATTCATTTAAAATGTGTGTGTGAATGTATCAAGCTCATATAGAACAGATGTAATACTTGTCAAAGACAGAGGTGCTCAAAAATAGTTTTCCAACTGTTCCTTTGTTTGAAATGCTTTATCATAAAAAGAAATCTTTTTAAAAAGAAATCTTGTGGTTGTATTTGAATCAATCGTATAACTGATTGTACATAAGAGATTGTATTTGAAGGTTTCCTGTTAACCTCAGAAGAAACAGAGTATCTTGTTTTAGGAAACCATCTTAACTAGCATTCTGGGCCCACAGTGTTAGCCACGTGCCCCGCGTTCAAGCCCTAGTTGTTTTTCAGCTCTTTTTCCCAAGACAGTTCTGCCAGAACCTTTAGAACAACGGCTAGAAAATTCAAATATGTTCTTGGGTTCACGACACTTTCTGACAAATTCTCCCAAAGGAAATTCCTTCAACAGTAGTAACTTTTTTGAGTAATATCAACAGGATTAGTTTTCACTGTTAGATGAGTTTGCTAAGTATGATACTTTCTTGTTTCATTTGGGGGGGGGGGGGGACTCGACATTCAGCTTGGTCCACAGATATTAAATAAGAAACCATCCCAAAATTTCCTAAAGAAGAGTCTTAAATATAAAAACACATTAAGAAAATGAGGTGCTACCACAGCCATGAAAATAATTATTATAAAATAATTAAACTCAGAGGTAAGTAATAATAAATTGCCACAGTTTATCTATGCTTAGAAGGACAATTTTTAAATTGTTTTAATTAGTCAACTGAGAATATTTGTTATTTCCCAGTCTGGTTTAATTCGTTATTCCATTTATTAAATGGAAATAATAAGTAATATAGAAAAATTCTGACTTCCTCCAATGAGATAGGTTAAATTTAGGGAGTAGGGTGAAGTCAGTCACTGTTACTCTCATACAATAGATAGGACACAGGACAAGAGATTATGAAACTGAGCAAAACCACAGAGTACAAACTGTTTAGCTCTAATACTTTTTTCAATGTTTCTAATAAGCAAACTAATGATTCAGTAGGAAGAGTACAGGAAGGAGTGGGAGAAGGTAAGGACTCAAGTTTGGAGTCAAAGCACTAAATGAGTCATGGGCCAGCTTGCTTCATCAAATAATAGAAAGCAGCAACAATAATGGTAATAAAGGCTATGGAAGACAGTAACAAAACCATATTTTATGATTTGTAAAGACTAGCATGCAAAATTATATATGAATATCAATTATAGCTACAGAGAAACACAGGGGAGCAAAATAACACAACCCAACAGAAGCATGTATTATTATGTTCAAGTATCAATATTATTGGTGCTTTTTCAGTTTCTTTTTCTCTTTTCCCAAACTTTTCTGCTAAGTGATAATACTTTGACATTTTCAAATATTTCAAAAGGTCCTTGAGAAAAAAAATTCAAAGCACAACCATTGTTTGCTGTAGAGATTTCAATAAGAATCAAGGCACATGAATTTTTTTTTTTAGGAAATCAGATTTTATTTATGTATTTAAGCAAATCGTCATGTGGAAGTGATATGATTCGTTTGTTTCCACAAATTGATGATTACTTCAATAGATTTTAGTAGTGTTCAAATATAAAGTCCTTTCCTAGAAGTGCATGCCAAACTGATACCCCCTGTTTTACCTCCTTTTTAATTGTTATCTATAAAGTTGCACTCATAATTATACACAATCTACCTTTTGAGCCCTGATCTCTATTTATTTTTTATCTCATAAATGTGAATTTACAAAGTATAACTTTTGTATTGTTGTGGCTTCCCCCCTGCAACCTCCCTCCCTCCCGTGGCCCTTCCCTCTCCCTCTCCCATCCCGCCCTTTATCGAGTTTCATTTTCAATTACCTTCATATACTGAAGATCAACTTAGTATATACTAAGCAAGGATTTCAACAGGCTGCATTCACACAACCGCACAAAGTATAGGGTACTGTTCGACTAGTAGTGTTTTTAAGTTTCATAGTAAAACACATTAAGGACGGAGATCCTACGTGGGGAGCATGTACCCAGTGACTCCCGTTGTTGATTTAACAATTGGCACTCTTATTTATGACGTCAGCAATCACCGGAGACTCTTGCTATGAGCTGTCTAGGCTATGGAAGTCCCTTGAGTTCACCGACTCTGAACTTGTTTAGTCAAGGCCGTGTCACAGTGGAGGTTCCTTCCCCCCTTCAGAGAAAGGCGCCTCTCTCCTCGATGGCCTGTTCCTTCTGCTGGGGTCTTGTTCACCAGGATCTTTCATTTAGATTGTTTTTTGCCACCGTGTCATGGCTTTCCATGCCTGTGAGACTCTCATGGGCCTTTTAGCCAGATCCGAATGTCCCAAGGGTTGATTCTGAGGCAGGAGTGCTGTTTTGGACATTTGCCATTCTATGAGTCTGCTGTGTGTCCTGCTTCCCCCACAGGATCATTCTCTCCCTTTTAATTTTATCCTTCATTATTTGCTTACAGTGGTCTTATTTGTGAAATCTCTTCGACACATACCCTATCTTTTTGATCGGTTGTGTATTTATACTTATCACTTTACCAAGTGCGCTGGCATTGGTACCTGCCTCCTTGGTAAGATTGATTTGAAATCCCCTGGCACATTTCTAGTCCCACCATTGGAGATAAGTCCGAGTGAGCATGTGCCAACCTATATATCTCCTCCCTCTCTTATTCCCACTCCTATGTTTAACAGAGATCACTTTTCTGTTAATTTTAAACACCTAAGAATGATTGTGCATTGATTACAGAGTTCAACCAGTGGTCTTGGCACATGAATATTTTAAAACTACTTGAAAACTCAAAAAAACCCTAAACTCTGCAAGAGACAATAATTGGCTCAAAAGCTTCTTTTCCTCTCAGTTACTGGAGAAAATCTAGGTCAAGTTGATAATGACTCTCAATCAATTTATTCTCTTGACTTTTCAATTGGTGGTACCTCCAGCCTGTACAGCTCCAGAGCCACAGAGGCCAAGGTTCACTTGAGAGAGCTAAAGAAAAAAAATTTTTTTTTTTGCTTTTTACTAAATAGTAAAGACTTATCTTAATGTCTTAACAACTTCTTTTTATGGAGCATACCATCTGAGTATAACTTCATTCTAGTTCATTTACACACATTCACAGACATGAACACTCATATGTTCCACCAACAAGAGCAACCAAGACCCACCCTAGAGAATAGTATGTGGGCTCATATATTTAAATATCTCCATATACATATTTCCATGTATAGGAAAAGTCTTCAAAAAGTTCATGTAGGGGAAGACATTTGGCATAGCATTTATGACACCACTTGCGATGCCCACATCCCATATCAGAGTGCCTGGGTTCAAGTCCCAGCTCCACTCCCAGTTCTAGCTTCTTGCTAATGTACACCATGGGAGGCAGCTAGTGATGTTCAATTATTTGAGTTGCTGCCACTCTATAAGAGACCTTGATAAAATTCCTGGCTCCTGGCTCTGACCATGGCCACTGTGGGCATCTGGGGTAGTGAATCAGTAGATGGTAGGACTCATTCATTCATTTCCCCCCCAAAATTAAATAAAATTTTAAATAACAGTTAAGTTCATGTAAAATGCATGTTATCTTTTAATTTCATTGTCTATAAACTCTTTGAAGTATAAGTATCACTCAATAGAAACACTGATCTATGAAAAATTATGCTTTTCCAATTCTTCAGAGTAGCTGAAGGCCAACTATAATTCTGATTTTAGTTCCTAGTGCCATTCTCCACTTTTTTTTAAAGATTTATTTACTTGAAAATCAGAGTTACACAGAGAGAGTAGGAGAGACAGAGAGAGGTCTTCCATCCGCTGGTTCACTCCCCAGCTGGCCGCAATGGTTGGAGCTGCACGGATCTAAAGCCAGGAGCCAGGAGCTTCCTCCAGGTCTCCCACGTGGGTGCAGGGGCCCAATGACTTGGGTCATCCTCTACTGCTTTCCCAGGCCATAGCAGAGAGCTGGATCGGAAGTGGAGCAGCTGGGACTCAAATCAGTACCCATTTGGGATGCCGGCACTGCAGGCAGCGGCTTTATCCACTGTGCCAGCCCCTCCACTGTCTTTCATAAGGTTGAGTGAAGTGCCTGATTGAGCTGGTTTCTCTATTTCTTAGCAGTAGTCTCTCAGCTACATGACCCTCTTGCCTTCTGTTTTATAATGTTAGGGGCTAGGAATAGGAAAACTCTGCTTCCCAAGTGGCATTATCAATTGGCTTCCTGCCAACTAACGGCAGGAAGAGAAAGGGTGCCCTTGATGCTCCTGTCCCCCTTACCATTCTTTCCCAGCTCCCCCCTTGTTCTTCTGACAACAACTCTGGAAGAATCTTCAACTGGTCCACTACAGCACAGCTCTGGAGTGGCAAATTCTCCTCTGCTCTGCCAAATGACAGTACCATCACCTCCTTCCTTCTGTGTTCCTGGGCACAGGGAGGGCAGTTGCTTCCTGAAGTCATTACTATCTGGCTTACCCACTTACCTTCCCCCTTTTTGCCTCCCAATCTATTTCCTGTATTAAATTCCCTGTTTGAAATACCAGTGTGCTTTTTGCTTTCCTGGATGATAAAACAATCTTCCCCAAATTGCATAGACTTACTGTTGACTCTGTTTCCATTAAGAATCCATGAAATGGAATATTCCTTTGCAAGGCTAATTTGAAAATAGGCTGATGCCTACCTTTTTAGAGTAGCTAATAGGCTTTCCTGCATGCTGGTGTCAGTTCAATGACAGGGCGTTCACTTCCTTCTGGCTTTTCTTAAAGAATATAGGAGGATCGTCGTTCAGAAATGCTTTGCAGGTTATGTCAGTTTACTTTGTCTATCTCAGAGGGAAAAAATGATGTGGTTCTTTCTCCCATTTGCCTCTCGATTCGTTTTCATTTGCTCTTATCTCCACTTGAGCCCAACTTCAGTTGACAACCTTTCTCCTTGACCTTCATCTGATCCATCACCTAATCTCTCTCCTCTTTACTTTTGCATTAGTACCTGATGAATCATATCTTCACCTGTGTCAAATGTAGCACGCTGTTTTTCATTTGTAACAGCCTCTCGTGCACAGAGCTTGTATTACCAGAAATTTCTCACAGGCCCCATGGTAGTCCTTATCTACATGCTTCTTAAAACTGAAAACACAGTCCCATTGTATACCATCGATATTTGAGTCCTTTTGCTATTAACCTCAGTGGTACTGTTACTGTACAATCCATAACATTATCCTTAGCTATTTTCAGATTGGGTTTTATTTTTTTCTCTATCCTTTTCTGAATACAAACGCCTCTTTTATTTCCTGTATTTGGATTTTTTTTCACCAATGGTTTTCTAAAGTGTCAGAAAATCTTGGGTTTAATTTTTGTCTATTTTGGCAATGAGTCAGATGAAAATCATTTCTTCACAAAAAGACTTAAAAATCGTGGTGTCTAGTGGCTTCAGTTGAAGCCCTGAAGAAAAAAAGCAGCATATACAACATCGCATTCTGTTTGGCATCTGCTTTGTTTACACAAAAGATACTGCATTCAATGACTCCTTAAATTTGGGTCTCTCAACTCAGACAGCAACATATTGCCAACAAAACTTGATCAACTAAGTATTGTGAGCTGGGAATACTGCCTTATTTGATTAAAGCTTGGGACTGTTCCATCTGTACAGCCTTTTAAATCAATTTGAGGGACCTGGATACTGCATGAGTTAATTCATGATGACTTTTCCAAACCAAAATAATCTCCTTTCATAAATGTGCATTGAGAATGCCGTAAGTAACACTTATTTTGTACTCCTTATATGCCAGGGTTGATTCCATGCACTTAAACTATGTTAACTTATGTGAGCCTCACAGTGAAGGTACTTCAAAAAGGTGAGTTTGCTTTTGTTCAATAACCTTTGAAATTGGATACATAACCTACTCTAGGTCACACTGGTAGCAAGTGGAAGACTGGGAATCTCACTCCAGGCACTTTGACTCTACACCAAACTACCTCGCAAACCTTCTTTTCCACATCTTGACTTGGAATATTTACCAATCATACATCATTATTATCCAGGTTCTCCTGTGAAGATACTTTTGTGCCTTGGTATTGATCTTCTTAGTAACAGTTCTTGCATTGACCCACACAGCTACCACAATAGGGAGATTACTATGTGTCAGGCGTTGTGCTAGATGTTCTTACATTTATACAATCTCATCTAATCTTTCCCAAAATACTAAGCCTTGGTTGCTACTGTCAGTATCCAGATAAGCAACGAGAAGGTAACCAAAGGTAAGTGACCTGCACAAGAGTAAAGCATTAGGAAGTAGAAAAGACAGAATTCAAAGCCAGACAGTGACTCCACAGCCAGAGCTCCTAACCACTTGACACTAAGGCTTCCCCTCTTCTCTTCTTTGGAAAACTGAGCCCAGCAAGTCGCCATCCAGCACTTCTGTCCTCTAGCACAGCTGCCTAACCAGGACTCCTTCTCCAGTGGCACTCAGAGCTTCCCGAGCCTAGATTTTAGCATTGGCTCTGACACTGGGGAGATCACTTAAGCTCTTTGAATCTCTATATCCTTTCTTGTGAGATGGCACTAAACACCATCTACTTCACAGGATCACTGTGAGGATTAAAAGATAATGTACATAAATGTGGCAAGTACTTCAGTGTTTTTAATTACGATAATAATAATGGGATTTTCAGCATCACCTTAACAGTGAAATAAGATGGGCTATATGAGTTGTAAGCTACTGTGGAGTATAATATTTTATTCCAGAGCAATTGGATCAATACTTTGAAAGGCCCTATTTTGGAGGTCAGTGAAGAAAGCCTAAAATTGGGCCGGCGCCGCAGCTCACTAGGCTAATCCTCCGCCTTGCGGCGCCGGCACACCAGGTTCTAGTCCCGGTCGGGGCACCGATCCTGTCCCGGTTGCCCCTCTTCCAGGCCAGCTCTCTGCTGTGGCCAGGGAGTGCAGTGGAGGATGGCCCAAGTGCTTGGGTCCTGCACCCCATGGGAGACCAGGAGAAGCACCTGGCTCCTGCCTTCGGATCAGCGCGGTGCGCCGGCCCTGGCGGCCATTGGAGGGTGAACCAACGGCAAAAGGAAGACCCTTCTCTCTGTCTCTCTCTCACTGTCCACTCTGCCTGTCAAAAAAAAAAAAAAGAAAGAAAGAAAGCCTAAAATTAAAACTTTCACTCACTTTTAAAAGGTCTTATAAAATTCCTAAGTTCATTCACAAAGCTAGAACTGCTTATAGATACATCACTTACAGGACCATGGTTTCAGGAAAGAGCTATACCTCAGAAACACAGTTGTTTAAAGAATTTCAGAAGACCACTTTTTCAAAAAAATGTAGTGAGTGGTAAAAACAAGAGTTTTTTTCTGAGGATGAGAACTCCCTTGTCAGAATTATTTATAGGAGGGGAAATAACAGTGAATGTAATTAGAAAGGCCTGCAATAAGTATATCTATTGGCAAATACGTGTCCCAGGATACCAGAACAAAAAAACAATTATTACTATTTCTGGTCAGTAACTTACTATAAATGCATAATCCAACTTAAAATAAATTACAGTATCATCTGTATGTGCACTTAATTCACCAAAATAATCATAAGGTTTAATGAAGTTAACTCACAGCAGGCAGATTTATTGCTACTCATTTAATATGAATGAAGCAAATAAAAAGCGTTTAGCAACAAACATTCACCATTAGAATACGTTCACTAATTGTAAGTCACTCAGTATGCTTAATTCTTTCCTTTGTGATTAAATTAAGTCAAATCCAAATCCGTTTGCTTTGTTACCCACTCAGCTGCGCATTCTTCCTGACACTTCCTTTATTTTGAATCTGATCAAAATCTTGTGATATGCCTGGCATATTCTGGCTTAAGTCTGGCCAGGAAATTAATCAAAAGTTGGTGCTTTCTGGCACCACCAGGTTTAATTGCTTAGACTTGGGTTAGTTGAAAGGCTCAAGGCCAGTAAAACTTGCCAGAAAAAAAATACAGTAAATTTAGCACTTACTGCCTTGAGGTCTTCATTAACATGAGTATCATTCATTATAAACTCAGGATAGCCAACTTTTGCCAAAACAGCTCTCGCCTATAAAAAAAAGGGGGGGAAAGAAAAATGATGTCAGAGTTTCAGCACTAAACTCATTAATAATCACAGGATGTAGGAATACAATCTTCATCTGAGAACTCCTTCTACTAAATACAAGCACTGTGATAAGCAGAAAACAAAAACAAAAATGAAATTTCAATATACTAAAAAGTGTCGCAAATCTAGCAAATAACTATCTTGTACAAAACTAAAATATAGGTCTCAAGAGAAACAGAGAGTATGTTACCAAAGCCTGCAACAGAGAGCATTTCCTCAAGAGGAAAATACTTGAAAAGATGATCGACTTTGGTCTTAGAGAATGGTTAGTATTTCAAAACGCAGAGTTGAGAGGAAGGTCACTGTGAGAGAAGAAACAACAGTGGCAAATGCAAGGAACACAAAATATTTGTGAACCATCCATCTGTCAAGGGGTTAATGCACAAAACACATAAGCAACTCAACTCAGTAGTAAGAAAACAAATAACTGGATTTTAAAATCAGCAAAGGATCTGAAAAAACACTTCCCAAAAGAAGATGTATAAATGGCCGGCCAATGGGTATATGAAAAAATGCTCAACATCAGTAATCATCAGGGAAACACAAATTTAAGCCACAGAGAGCTATCCCTTCACCTCTGCGAGGATGGCTATTATCAAAACAATAAGAGAAGACAAATGTTGATGAGGATATGGAGTAAAGAGAACTGTTGTATACAATTAGTGGGAATGTAAATTGGTACAGTCTCTGGAAAACACTGTGGAAGTTGCTCCAAAAATTAAAAAGATCATGTGACCCAGCCATTCCACTTCTGAGCATACAAAGGAACTGAAATCAGTTTGTCAAAGAGATAGTGACACTCCCACATTCATTGTAGCATTATTCACAATGGAAAAAACACATAGAATGAACTTAAGAGCCATGAATGGATGAATGGATAAACATAATATTGTATATGTACACAGTGGAATACTATCAGCCTTTAAAAAGAAGGAAGTCCTGTAACTTGCGCAAATGAGGAGGAACGAAAAGGACATTATGCTTACTAAAATAAGCTAGACATAGAAAGACAAACAGTACATGATGTCACCTATATTCAGAATTGAAAAAATTAAAACTCACAGAAGCAGAAAGTAGAGTGGTGATTGCCAGGGGCTGCAGGATGGGGTTGGGGAGATGACAGTTAAGGACACAAAATTTCAGTTACACAAGAGGAATAAGTTCAAGGAGGCATCGTACAAAATACTGATTGTAGTTAATAGCAATGTGTTACATACTTGAAAATTGATAAGAGAAATTTTTAAGGTTATCGCAAAATGTTATGTGTGGTAGTAGATTGTGAATTACCCTGAGTTAGCCATTCTACAATGTATGTACATGTGGAGGTCTTCAAAATGTAATTATGAAAAATAGCATGGATTTCCAATATTTCTGCACTAAGACAAAATTATCTTTTAATTTCATTTCTCTGCAAACTTTTTGAAATATCCTTATTGCTGTAAACTGGATATGTTACCCAAAGGCCTATCTGTTAGAGGCTTAGTGTTCAAAGTCTCCTGTTAATGGTTAATAGAATACTGCTAATGGATTAAAGGCGGAGATGTGTGAAGGTGGGGCCTAGATTGGATTAAGCTGTTGAGGTAGGACCCCATGAAGCATGGTGACTTTATAGAGACACATGAACACGGAGGTGAGCATGCTCCCCATCTCTCTTGCCTCCTGGTTTGCCACATCATCCACTGCCCTCATTAGAAGCCAAACTAATGGAGCCACCTGAACTTGGCCTGTTAACCTGAAAAATTGTGAGTGAAAATAAACCTTTTCCCTTTTAAGTTAGCTCCTCTCGGGTTTTTCAGTTGTAGTAATAAAAAGCTAATTAATATACTTTCATATCAAAACATCCCAATGTATACTATAAACAGTTTCATCTGTTAATTTAAATAATCTGGGAAAAGACACGGATTCAGGAAATACATGGTATAAAAAATGCAAAGTACTTTGATATAGTGGGACTGTGAAGTACATGAGGATGGAAAGGAGAAAATAATGCCGGAAAATTGACTTAGGGCCAGGTCACAGGGATTCCTGAATGTCCTGCTAATGTGTCTCTATTTTATTTTACAGCTAACAGAGAGCTAAATATTTTCAGCAGGGGAGTAAAAGGAGACATGACATGCTTTGGGGAGATTATCTGTCCAACATTATGAATGATGGCCCAGATGCCAAAATGTGCAGAGGCAGGGAATCCAGAATAATTTAAAATGCATCATAACATCATAGCCATCCTTTTGAGAGACAGAGGTAATAATTATCTCTGTAGTTTGCAGCATATAGGGAATGGATAAAGGAGTATAAGGAGTGACCAGAGGAGCTATTGGCAAACTATGGCTCCAGGACCAAATCCAGCCCTCCCCCTCCCTCTTGACCTGCTTATTTTTATAAGAAAAGTAGTACTGGAGCACAGCCATCTATTTACCTATTCTCTATAACTTCTTTTGCACTACAGCTGTGGACCTGAGTAGCTGGGAGACCCTGTGGTTCACACAGCCTCAATTATTTTATCTGGCCCTTTGTAAAAAATGTTTGCCAATCCTGCTCTATAGAAACTTCATAGTTCCATGTAAAAATCTCTCCCCACACCTCAGATTCTGAATTTCACAAAGACAAAAGAGCAGTTTAAAATTGTATTAGGGCTCTGCCCAGATCCCCTGGGGTCCCTTTATCATCTCTGGACATCCCACCCCAGCATCTCTGCTCGCTTCTTTCCTAGTGCCCAGCACCTCAGACTCCCTTGAAGGCCTGCTCTAGGGCTTTTAGGGCTCCTTGCCTGCACTCTTCAAGAGCTACTTCCTGTGAGTTTTGCCTTCTGTCCACTCCACCTCCACCTCCACCCAGGCAGCCATTAGGGAAAGAATGACAATACCAACAGTGTGAAAGCCCAACTCCTTCACCTGGATTCAGTATAATCCATAGTACAAAGTATACTCAGTTCTCTGAGTATACTTTGTACTTCCAGAGTTCTCCACAGGATCAGACCAGTTCAGAGGTGTTCCTGGAAACTGTACCATGACCTGCCTTTTCCCTGTCTTGCTTTTCCCATTCCCTTGCTGATTTCTCTTGGGAGAATGTGCTTCATAAATCACTCGCACACAAATCCTCATCTCCAGACCTGCCTGTAGAAGACCCAACATAAGACTCAGGGACTCCAAAAACATGTTGGTTTTATTCCAGCAAGCAAAACCAGTAACCCTTGCACACTGCTCTTGGTAATGAGGTTTTTTCCCCCCTTTAGTCCCTTTCACTTTTTCTCATTCAACAAATAAATAGAATTTCCTTATCTTCCTTGAGATAATTCAAATAATAAATATCAGCAGAACCCTGCAATTCAAGACTTAGAGAGGACATCACAAGTGCCATAGTCACAATGGGTTTTGCTATTCCAGAGACCTTCAAAACACTGTGAGTTGCACATACTAAAAGCCCAATGTAACCCAAATAGCAGATAACTAGAGGTTACAACTCTTCCCCCCAACACCAAACAACACATCATATGTGTATAGGTTACCTTCTTCTGGGAGCTTTCTATTGTTTCCATCACTACATTTAATTTCTCACTGTATTTTATCATTTCACTGAAAGTCATATGCATAATAATAGCAAATAAAATGCCCCAGCTTGTTCCCCCAAGAAGAAGAAATGTATAAGCTCAGTCAAACAAAATTGTTTTCTGAACATCGGTGTGTCCGGAGCGTGTTTTTCAACCCTTACCCTCTGGGACCCCCCACTGCTCTACAGCCCCTAACAGAATCTCTGACCTTCTACATTCTATATGCAGGTCATTGAATCCTTTTTTATCATTTATTTAGCATCACCATGACTTGAAGAGAATCAAAACAGCTATACAAAGAATCCCTATTTACCTGCCAAGGATACATATAGCTAGAATGAGGAAATAGTACTGGAAGCAACATGGCCAACAGCTGACTAAAGGGCTCTTCTTTCCAAAATGTGCTGTGTGTATGTATACCTCAGTTCAGACTCGTGCTCCTTCTGCAGAGTCTGTTGTCAGTTCCACATCAGCCCACCCCACACTATTCTATGTTCTTCCTGAGAAGCTTCAGAACTTCATCTCCCAAAAGCCCATGGTACATGGCCTCGGGCTAGCCTGCCAATGAGAAGCTCCTGAGGGAGACTGGAAAGCGGGAAGAGGGGGCACATCAGTTATGCACTGTCAGCAACCATACAGCAGTCACGGGGGCAGAAGCACTTGACGGACAACTTCTGGGTGTTGTTCTAAAAAAGACCCTTTGGGGGTGTGGGCAGCAGTGATCACTGGCACCTCTGCCCTTCACCCCTCAACCCTCAAAATAGATGTGTAAGCTTCCAATTCCCCATGTTAAATGTTTTCCTGCTACATAAACTTAGAGGAACAAATGTTTTCTTGAAAGAATACTAAGGCAAATAATGATCCACTAACTTTTTAACTTCTTTAGAAGAGAAGCACCCATCATTTGATAATTTGCTGAATGGCCAAGCATTGGTGAGTCAGGTCTGAAATCAATTACCTCACTGGTCACAGGGACGAGAAGGAATGATAAGTCCCACCAAAACGACCAAGGGAACAGGGTATAAATTTTGACCATATTGCATATTTTATCCCGCAAATTGTTACCTAGGCAGTTTGTGGCTGGTCAAAAACTCCAGAGTTTTCCATAACCAGTAAAGGCATTTCCATCCCTTATGAATACAAATATCTGGAGAGGAGCCACACCCAACACCTGGACATCCTTCCTCAATGGAGGAAGCTCAAACAGCTTCTGAGTTTCACTACCTCCGTGACTTTGGGCAAACCACTTAACTTTTCTGAAGCAAACACTGCACATTGTCTACCCAATAGCCAATCTCCATTTCTTCTGTTACAATCAGAACCCCAATTCTGCTCTGAATGACAAGGGATTCCCCACCCCCAAAATTGTTGCCTCACCTGCCTTCCTTTACAGCTGGAGTTGGCTATGGGATCTTGGCCAATGGCATATAGCTAAATGTCCTTTGTGACACTTCCAAGAAAAAGAGACTCTTCTGACATTTGTTTTCTGCCTTTAGTCCAGGATTTCTCAGCTTCAGTACTACTGGCTTCTGGGGACAGATAATTCTGATCATGGGAGCTGTCCTATAGATTACAGAATGTTTAGTAGCATGTTTGGCTTCAAAATATTCTGTAGAAAACCTTCCCATCCAAGTTGTGACAACCAAGTGTCTGCAGAGATTGCCAAATGTTCCATGAGGGCAAAAATCACCCTTGAGATTTTCTGCCTTAGCCTTTCCTCTTCTTTTCTGGAATTCTGATGCAAACCCAGAGGTAGAATACCCATCTTGAAACCATAAGGAACTAATGTCAGGATGAGATCGGCAGGCTAAACAAGGCAGGATAAAAAGCTGATGGCATCTGAAGCCCATTACATGAAGGTACTTGAAAAGTTTGTGGAAAAAATGGAATTGAAAAAGCAGATTTATTTTGCTGCCAATTTTTTTTTAAATCCATGGATACTTTTTTCATGACACACATTTTCTATGACATCTTAGATGCTCACACTACCTTCCCTTCCCTTTTAAAACATAAGGAAAAGAAGGTCCTCCCCTTCTTCAAAGCATTGTGTCATGTTTTTCATTTGCTGTAACTAAATGTAACCCGAAGTTGTTCTCCTTTTCACAGCAGTGTCTTTTTTTATTATTGTTTGAAATGCAGTGTTACACATGCACACATGCACAGAAAGAGAGAGAGATAGGGAGATAGGTGAGGAAGGTAGAGAGAGATCTTCCATCTACTGGTTCATTCCCCAAATGGCCACAGTGGCCAGGGTTGGGCCAAGCTGAAGCTAGAAGCCAGGAACCAGAAACTCCCTCTCAGTGTCCTACATGGGTAGCTGGGGCCCAAGTAATTTGGCCATCTTCTACTGCTTTCCCAGAAACATTAGTAGGAAGCTGGATCAGAAGTAGAGCAGCCAGGATTTGAACAGGCACTTTGATATGGTATGCTGGAGTCATAGGTGACACCTTAACCTGCTACACCACAATGCCACCCCCTACAGCAGGGTCTTAAAGAGATTAGGGTGACATTGTATGTAAAACACGTTTTTATCCCTTGGTCTAGCATACTTGATGAATAAATGTTAGTTGTAGACTATACAGAGAAAGTAGAAACAATGACATCTTGCAAGGATTTGGAATAACAATTATGTGCCCATTTGGGGGTCTTTCTGGAAACCAAATATTTAAAGTTCTATGTGAAATAACATCACTCTTGTTAGCCATAGGTCCAGTTTCAAGGGGCTACACTTGTAGTGATAAAGTAATGAGAAAAAGTATTCAGAAAGAAAAGTTAAAACTTGTGACCAGTTGAGAGAAAGATGTACGCACAAACGTGTTTAAACATAATAGAAATTTCCCTAACAAAGCCATGCTCTGTGTACAAAGCAGAAGAACTCAAGTTATTCACACTCCACAAAATAATTGAAGGACTCTTGAGGGCCAACATTTGTACCTCTGATAATGAACAAAAGAGAAGCTATGAAAGCTAACTTTAGAAAAGACCAAAAACAAAGATGATTTTTACGATTCACCATCTTGGCTTCTGCCATTCCCCCCTTTTCCTGTTCTATTCCTTTCAATACCTTTGGCCCTGTGTGTTTAAAACATTTGCTCTCCTATTATACCTAAATTGGACTTTCCTTGGCAATACACTGTGTTCTAGAATCATCTTCTTCCCTCTCATCCATCAAAACTATTCTTTCTCTAAGGCAGCTAATACATTAGCTATCACTGGAACTTCAAACTAATTTATAATGAAATGTAAGTGACTAATAGCAATCTAAAATATATTAACCCTGGAGAAATATCTGCATGTAAAAGAATAGCTCATTAGCCAAAGGGATAAATTCAATTATAAAGAAGGCTTTGCAGCTTGGATAACCTCTTTCTGACACTCTTCACATTAAACCAATGGCTTACCCACTCAATCACCGTTGTGTTCCCCACATAGAACACATTCTAGATAATACAGCAAGGGATCAATACTCAATAAATACTGATTCGTATAATGGGTCCTTTAGTTGACAAACCACTCTGGTAAGTGTCAAAAATAGTACCAGAAAATACAAAAGGTTATTTTTGTACAATCAAGAACATCATTTAGGGGCCAGTGCTGTGGTGTAGCGGGTAAAGGTACCCCCTCCAGTGGCAGCATCCCATGTGGGCACTGGTTCAAGTTCCGGCTGCACCACTTCTGATCCAGCTCTCCACTACGGCCTGGGAAAGCAGTAGAGGATGGCCCAAGTCCTTGTGCCCCTGTATCCATGTGGGAGACCCAGAAGAAGCTCTTGGCTTCTGGCTTTGGATCAGCACAGCTCCAGCCATTGCAGCCACTTGGGGAGTGAACCAGCAGACGGAAGACCCCCCCCCCCTCTCTCTGTCTCTCCTCTCTCTGTGTAACTCTGACTTTCAAATAAATAAATAAATCTTTTTAAAAAACATCATTCAGTGCTATATACATCAAGAAACACGTCCACATTAACTGATCTTATCACAGGAAAAAAATCTAAAAGAGAAACTTTCTAAGAATCTACAGAATCTTCTGAGAAATGGAGCAAGGAATAAAAACCATTATAATTAATTCTTGATGAAAATAAACTAATTATGAAATATATAGTAATCACCCCTTATATTTGTGCCGCTATAACAAGGTAACTGAAGCTTGGTAATATATAAACAAAAGAGTTATTTAGCTCATAGTTCTGAATGTCTGAGAGCATGATACTGGCTTCTGCTTGGCTCTGATGTGAGCCCTATGGCAGATGGCATCGCAAGGGGTGGGCGGGAGCACATGCTAGCACAAGAAGCTAGAGTAGGAAAAGGTGAATCTTGCTCTTTGATAACAACTCATTCTAATGAGGACTAATTCACTCTAAGAGACAGCATTAATTCCTGCCCAGAACAACACCCCCAATGACCAAATCATCCTCTGACTAGGCTACACTGGGGACCAAGCCTTGAGCATATGAATCCTTGGGGGGAAAAAGCAACAAACCATAACACCACTTGTCCACAGTTTTGCTTTCTGTGGTTTCAATCACTTGTGGTCAACTACAGTCCTAAATATTAAATGAAAAGTTTCAAAAATAAACCATTCTGGAGTTTTAAATTATGCACCATTCTGGATAACATGATGCACTCTCACACTATTCCACCCCATCCCTCATGGAACATGAATCATTATTTTGTCCAATGTATCCATGCTGTATATTCAACCTGCCCATTGATCACTTAGTAGTGGTTGTCAGATCAATCATCAAGGTATCAGAGTGCTTGTGTTCATACAACCCTTATGGAGTAGTGCAATGCTACGTCATTTGTCTCACTTTATCTCATCACAAAGATATTGTATCATCTCCCATCATCACAAGTAGAAAGATGAGACCACATTCACAGAACTTTTATTGCAGTACACTGTTATGTGTTCTATTTTATTATTAAATTCTTGTTAATCTCTTACTCTGCCTAATTTATAAGTTAAACTTTATCATATTTGTATAGGAAAAAACATAGTCTACAGTGGGTTTGGTACTATCCACAGTTTTCAGGCATCCAATGGGGGTCTTGTTATATATACCCTGAAGTTAATGGAAGACTGCTATAAGCTATTGCAATCAGTAAACAAATACTTATGGAACATGCACTCTAGGCTCAGGACTCAGGCCTTAGTGCTAAGAAAACATAATATGGCCCATGGCCTCAGTGCATTTTGGTTGACAAAATAGAGCAAAAAAAAAATTTCTGTGACCACTTGTCACTACTGCTTATACAAAATATTAACAGTACCTTAATTTTCTGAATCTATTTCTCTATTTCCTTATCTACAGTATACAGATATATTTACTTATTGTTATGGTTTGAACAAGATTTGGTTCCAGAACTCATGTAGATATTTAAACATCAAAGTCCTAAGTTAGTGGTACTAAGAAGGCATAGACTTAATCCAATCATGGTGTTTAGGTGGTAGGCCTAGTGGGAAGCCCACAGATAACCAAATATGTATCCTTGGGGGGCCGGTGCCATGGCACAGTAGGTTAATCCTCCGCTTGCAGTGCCTGCATCCCATATGGGCGCAGGTTCTAGTCCCAGCTGCTCCACTTCTGATCCAGCTCTCTGCTATCGCCTGGGAAAGCAGTAGAAGATGGCCCAAGTCCTTGGGCCCCTGCACCCACGTGGGAGACCGGGAAGAAGCTCCTGGCTCCTGGCTTCAGATGGGCACAGCTCCAGCTGTTGCAGCCATTTGGAGAGTGAACCAGCAATGGAAGACCTTTCTCTCTGTCTCTCCCTCTCACTGCCTGTAACTCTACCTCTCAAATAAATAAATTAAATCTTTAATGAATGTTGATGCAAATGGAATGGGAGAGGGAGCAGGAGATGGGAGGGTTGCAGGTGGGAGGCAAGTTATGGGGGGGGAAAAGCCATTGTAATCTATGAGCTGTACTTTGGAAATTTATATTTATTAAATAAAAGTTAAAAAAAGATGTATCCTTGGAATGCAGTTCTCATGAAGAGGTTAGTGGGCCAGCCACTCTCTCTCTGCACACACTGCCTCTTACCATGTGATACTCTGTACCACCTCAACACTCCTTCAGCAAAAATGCCATTACCAGATGCCACCCCAATAAGGCTACCCAATCTTAAACTATGAACTCCCAAAACAAACCTCTTTCCGTCTAAAGCTGCGTGTCCTGGGCATTTTGTTATAGCAGTAAAAAGCTGACTAATATACTTCTAAATCCAAGAAGTAAAATTGAGAACTGACTGGAAAACAAAGGAACTAGGAAGACTGTATTACTTATAACAGGGGTTAGCAAATTTTTTCTGTAAAGGACCAGACACAAATATTTTAGGCTTTGCAGGCTATGTGTCCTCTGTTAAAACTACTCAGCTCTGTCATTGTACCTCAGAAAGCAGGACAACCCATGAAAACACATAAATGAATGATTGTGGTTATGTCCCAATAAATATTGACAATCGAATTTGAATCTTTTACAACTTTCATTCATCATATTATTCTTTCAATTTTTTAAAAACATCTTCAAGTGTAAAATCCATCTTTCGATTATATACAATATAAAAACAGGCAATACACCAACGTTAGGGCCCCAAATCCCTGACTTATTTGTGGCACACAATCTAGTACACAGCCAAGTGTTAAAGCATGCTTGCCAAACTTACCTATGTTTAATGGTATAGTTCATGTGTTTGCGTATGTATGCGTGCAGGGCTTAACTATTAAGCTTTTTATTCATTTCAGTTTTGCTTACTGCTATCACTACCATGCACATACAAAAATCTTAGTTGCAGGGCTGGTGCTGAGGCGCAGTAGGTTAATCCTCCACCTGTGGCATTGGCATCCCATATGGGCGCCAGTTCTAGTCCCAGCTGCTCCACTTCCAATCCAGTTCCCTGCTATGGCCTGGGAAAGCAGTAGAAGATGGCCCAAGTTCTTGGGCCCCTGCACCCAAGTGGGAGACCTGGAAGAAGCTCCTGGATCCTGTCTTCAGATTGGCTCAGCTATGGTCATTGCAGCCATTTTAGGAGTGAACCAACGGATGGAAGACCTTGCTCTTTGTCTCTCCCTCGTACTATCTATAACTCTACCTCTCAAATAAATAAATAAAATCTTTTAAAAATCTTAGTTGCTTGGGAGTTTATTCTTTGTTCAAAAGCCTTAGTACTAGAAGCTTTAAAATTTTCATTTACTTTCTATGTAGACAACAAAGTTCATAACATGAAGATTATCACTTTAAGAGAGTGATAATAATAGCCATCACAAATGAACTCAGAAACCTATGGACATTGAAAAGTTAATACACAACACGATTTAAACTCTCAAGTCATCCCTGCTTTTCCAGAATTTTCCACAAGGTGCACTGTACCTTGATAATGCTGGGAGAAAGGAGCAGGAAGCAGAAACAGAACCAAATATAATTCTATTTTATGCCTGTGGGCTGCAAACTCCAAAACAGCTTACAATTTTTAGAGATGACCAAACTGATTTAAAGGTTTGTTAGTCTGACTGTTACTCCTGAATTTTCAAAGCCTCTTAGAATTAAGCTAATCTACAGAAAAGAAGATAGAAAGCTCATCTGTTTTAATCCCTACTGACTCAGCTATTTAGAAGAGTAAGGTAAATTTTCAAATGTCTTGCATGTATGGGATCACTTTAATCACTTAATTGAACAACTCTGTGTTTAGTCTACATGGTTAAGTCTCAACATATTTTTTCATTTTTATTAATTTAACCAAGATATGAAAAAAGTGGAACAACTAATCACTGCCCTTTCACAAACAATTTATAAAGTAACTTTCTTTAGCTTGCAAAGGCTTTGAAAGATTCGGTCAGGCTTAACTGCACCAAGGCCTCATTTTCTCTGATGAGCTCTATAATAACTACTAAACATCAATCAAAATTCTGAGCTTTAAGCACCCAGAAGTTCAGGAGACCATACATGAATCACACAATCCTTCAAAACAATGGCAATTTCCATAATGCCCAACAAATGATTTACTGGTATAGATGCCTTGCCTAAGATATTATCCTAAGCAGAGTTAATGGAACTGATGAAAATTAGCCTGGAGAACAGGTTTTAATACCCCGTGGGGCTATCAGGATTACTCAAATAATAACACTGTGGTTATCTGACAAAATTTTATCCTGTTGATAAGATAGCACTGATTTACTATAAGTCTTCAAAAACTTAAATTCTGCAAATTGCTTTTGGATGTGGTTCACAAGCTGATACATTTGGCAGGCAGGATAGAGGATAGATAAGCACGCTCGTGAATAAAAGGGCTTCATAAGTGCAAATCACAATTCTGATTTTAGGTCATCCATCCTTATCCATATATGAGTAATGCCCCAGTAGATCCAACAATTTCCATCACTCGCCAGTGTGGACAACATTCTGGAAAGGCAGGTTCTAAATCAGAAATGTATCTGGAAAGTGGACAGTTTTTCCAGTATGCAGAAGGAAAGCAGTTAGGCACAGGTAAATCATAATCTAACCATACTGGCACTAAACATTTTCTTAATGTTCTTCTGGCATTGCTTTCACTTGGGTAAGTGTTGGGTAGGAAGTCAGAAATGAGCTCATGTGTGTGACAAAGGCCTAAGGAGTTGACATCTAGGTCCAGCATCCGCATCTCAAAGTCATCCCGATAACCTTCCAGGGGCAGCCCAGTATCTACACTTCAAACGCCCTGCCCCTTCTACCCGATAACCATCCTTCCTCTAAGGCGGGGCAACACCAGCCAGGCTTCCCCCCATCTGATAACTTCAGGGGGAAAACTCAGAAAGGAATTTTTCATATTTACCTCCAAAAAGTCCTTTGTTCCAGGAGGAGCAGAGGTGGGAAGGCAAGGCCCATCCCCTTAAAAACCCTGGCCTCAACCGGACTGCACGCTCTGCCTCTCTGCCTCTGCCTCTCTGCTGAGCCGCCTGCCTGGCCTGCCCAAGTGTACTCTCTCCACTCAACCATGTAACCTCGCTCTCCCCCAGTCTGAGTGACTGGGAACTCTCTCAGGTTCTGTCTGGAGAGGTGCCCATCCATTCTTACAGATGTCCCTACCCTAATAAACCTTGCTATTTTGCTTTCCACTTACTCTCTGTCTCACGCCTGAATTCTTTCTTGTGCGAAGACAAGAACCCTTGCTTCCTCAGTAACATAAACCCTGTAGCTTCAAAGGAATGAAAGAAAAAAAATCAAAATTTGAGTTTTCTTAGTAAGTAGATGGAGCACAAAGTAGCAACAGAATTAAGAAACCAAGACTACTCTATGACTTATTCATAAAACACCCATGTCCCCTGAAAATAGGAACAGTATTCTCTTAAAAACAGAGGCAACTCTCATTTCTTCCCTTTAAAACTGGAGAGTGGCCCGAACATATAGTTTTTGAAATCAGTGTTTTTTTATTAGCCTTAATTACATGTAGTAAACTGCTCCCAAAGTTTTTGCAAATAGAACAGCTGTTAGATTTGCTCAAATGAGTATCTTAAGCCTCAATTCTCTAACCCCATTTGTCCAGACATAGCCAAGAACAATCCTATATCATTGTTGGACTTTTATGTAAGCCAAAGCAAATTGTATTTTTCTCCATCTCACATGCCTCTTTATTGGGGCCAGTAAACTACAGGCCACAGGCCCAAACCAGCCTACCACCTGTTTCTGTAAATAAAGCTTTACTGGCCTAGAATATGGTACTGTGGCAAAGGATAATTTTGAGCTGAAGGCATCAGGGAATCAATAGGAACAGGAAAAGGCTTTCTCTGTACTCCTCTTACCTGGCTAAAAGCAGAACTTTCCAAAAGAATTCAAATGCCATAAATCCCCTATTAAGGGAGGCTTCCTCTACCAGAGCAAATATGTGACTTCTGTCATCACAGACCAGAAGTTGGCATCAGAATGAAAACTTGTATAAGCAGATACAAACCGTATCTTCCATTAGGTCCCTCCATCTATTTCTCAGTCATTTTTAATCACTTATTGTCCCTTGAAATACAAACTCCAGTCTTCATTCATTCATTCATTCAAGAGAAAGAAAACTTCCTTCTGCTGGTTCACTCCCAAAATGTCTCTAACAGCAAGAACTGAAGCTGGGAGACAGGAAGTCAATCTAGGAACCCAATCCTGGAAGCCTATGTAGGTGGCAAGAACCCAACTACTTGAGCCATAACTGCTGCTTCCCAGGGTCTGTACTGTTGGGAAGCTAGAGTCAGGAGCTAGAGCTGGGAATCAAACCTAAGTCCCACAATGTGGAACACAAACATCTTAAATGCTAGGCTAAATGTCCACCTCCTGCCTCTCCATCTTAAGATGCTATATATAGCGGCCAAATCCCAACATTTTCTGTAAGCTCCCTAGTAAATTGTGAATAAACTTTGTCTTTCTCTTGTTAATCTGTTTTTTGTCAGTTTAATCCACTAGCCCCACAAAACTAAACCTGAGAAAGAAGAAAAGTTTTCCCTCCTTTGCAACAGCCACGTTCAATTATGTATTGCATATGTATGGTCAATTTCTTGCTACAATGGTGGAGTTGTGCAGTTTCAACAGAGGCTATCCAGTTTGCCCATAGCTCTTCTGCATAAGTGTTTCCACAATTTTTATGAAGTACAAAGGTTGACTTTCTCAGCAAGTTTCATCAAGATATAAACACCTGATTAAATAATTATTTAAATAACTATATGATTAGTGGTAATAATTATTCATGTTTTGTTGAGATAAATATCTGAGCTTTAAAACAGAATCAATATGCAAATATTAACCAAAAAAGGAGAACTGGAAATGAATATCATGGGTACGTTACTGCACTTTTTATAGAAAAGGAAAAAAACACATAGAAATTATTAAAAATCATTTTCAAATGTCAAGATTCAGAGGGCTTAGAAATGCACCTGCAATACCTAGGCCTTAACACCTAGCATTTCTCAGAGAAATTTAATCAGTTACTTAATCCTCTTCCAATTGTTAAGTAACTTATTTAAACAGGAGGCATGTTGGAGATTAACTTAAATAAACATATCCCCTTCTCTCATCAACAGCTCAGCTGAGTGGGAATTGTCGTCATTCTTTCCATTAAAGTTTAGCTCTGAGCTGAGCAATTCTCCACTGCCTAAAAAAGCTTCTGAACATAATCTCCCTCACGAGGTGGAGAGAGAGATCAACTGATATAAGTCTGGGGAATTTTTAAAATTAGGCGGACTTCAATTGTCCTAAGAGATTTTGCAAAAGACAGGGATGTCATAGGGCTAGTGCCCATATACACTGCTCATTATTTTGGCATTGGCATCCTCTAGGGTTTCTCAACATTTGGTCTTTTGACTAGCAAGATCAGCATCTCTGGGGAGCTTATTTAAAAGGCAAATTCATGGGACCAGCCTAGACCTACTGACTCAAAATACCTATGGGTTGAGACCCAAGAATCTGCATTATAACAAACCTAACCATAAGGAATGCTTCTCCACTTTGGTACTGCTTACATTAGGGACCAAGTCATTCTTGCCTGTGAGCACCATCCTGTGCATTACAGGATGTGTGGCACCATTCCCAGCCTCTACCCATTAAATGCTACTAACATTCCCCTAAAACCAGTATTCAATCAAGGAGAATTCCAGACATTGTCAAATGTGACCCGGGAGTGTAATATTGCCCCGGGTTGAGAACCACTGCAATAGGGGATTCTTGTGCATGATCAAATTGGAGATGCTCTCTGCTCTAGATTGTGGTACTTGCCAAGGCTTCTAGGACCACTTCTGAGAACTCCCAAGGCTATACTATTCATTTATGAGGAGGGGACTCATCTAATACTTGAACATCCCTGAGGGATTTCCCTAGTAGTTATGCTAATCAGGAGCATGTTATGGAGAAAACATCATCATCTTTCCTACCACCGATTTTCAAATTGCCTCAGACACATGCAATTCAATCCGATTTCTGGCTAATGCAACCTAAATTCCAAAATTATAAGGGGCAAAGAATTAATCAGAAGTGGATAAAGATGGCAGAGTAGGGAGGGAGCTTGCTGCCTGAGTCTAGAAAAAGATAGTTAAAAAAAAAAAAAAAAAAAGCTCTCTGCTGTGGCCCAGAAGTGCAGTGGAGGATGGCCCAAGTCCTTGGGCCCTGCACCCACATGGGAGACCAGGAGGAAGCACCTGGCTCCTGGCTTTGGATCAGCACAGCGTGCGGGCCGCAGTGGCCATGGGGGCGGTGAACCAACGGAAAAGGAAGACCTTTCTCTCTGTCTCTCTCTCACTGTCCACTCTGCCTGTCAAAAAAAAAGTGGGAAGGAGTGCAGTCTCGGAGAAGAGTTAGGAAGAAAACAGCAGAGGAAACTCTGTAAATTGGAGGGACACAGTGGACCTTTGTGGAGGGCGTGGACGTGCACAACTCAGGACCCCAGCAGCTGAGAGCCTCTGCACCAGCATTGGGGATCAAGATGAGATGAGACTACGGCAGCCTAAGCCACTGGCAAAAAAGCTACAGAAAGAGCCTAGAGGGTATCTGGCTTGGAGCCTTGTAGGAGATAGGGCTGGCACACTTTCTCTCTCCCTGATCATCCTGCAAAGGTTTCCTGTAACAAGCTGACAGAGAGCAGGTGCTATTTTGGACATATGTAACAACTGCACCAGCTTGTGTCCAAGGCCAGCAATCATCTAAGAGGTGAACCCTGAATGTGGTGGGGAGAATAGACATGGGGCTGGGTGCTCGTGACTATGGGAGGCTTGTGTACTGGGACTGTGAAAACACTGAGGCTGCGTGGGAGGATTCAGGGTGTGGCTGTGACTCTGGGCAGTCACTATGGGAGGCTCCACACTATCAGGGCTTCCTGGCAAGAGACATTGCTAGGGAATCTGAGCTTATACTGAGGACTGCACAGATCCATTGTGTGGTCCTCATAGCAGAGCATATGAATAATATACTGAAAGGGACTAGCACCCAGGCACTGATATCCTATGAGGAGAGGAGCTCAGCTGAGTCTACGCCAACAAACAAGAAGAAATCTCCCCTCTGATGACAGAGAGAGAGAGAGAGAGAGAGAGAGAGAGAGAGATTGACATTGACCATGCCAAACCTGGATGTGTCACCTCAGACATGCCTTTCATCCTGGAGCACTGAACAGAGCTCCCTAGCCACACCAACCACATTCCTCTAGTTATTCCCTAAAAGCAGACACTCCACTAATCCACACAGACTTAGTCCAAAGATAAAAGCCACCACAGTGAAAAATGAAAGAAACCAACGAATATCCCAACAAATGCTGAATAACAGATGCACCAATCCAAAAAACATAAAACAAAGACAACATGACACTGCCAAAAGAACACAACACCTCAATACTAGATTGTGAAGATGATGAGACTGAAGAAACGCCAGAAATATAATTTGAAAAATCGATCACAGGATTACTTACAAGTAATTAGAAGCAAATGCACGAGCTAATGAAATCCATACATGACATGAAAGAAAATTTCTCCCATGAAATTGCAATCTTAAAGAGAAAGCAAAATGAAATCTTAGAAATGAAGAATTCAATAGAACAAATAAAAAATACAGTGAAGAGCCTTAACAACAGAATCGGTGAAGCAAAAGGAAGAATATCTGATTTGGAAGACAAAGCACAGGAAATTAAACAGATCAAACTCAAGAGAAAGAAATTATAAAACTAAAAGACACTTTTGGAAATCTAGAGGATACTATCAAATGACTCAACATATGCGTTCTATGAGTTTTTGAAGGCATGGAAAAAGAGAAAGAATTAAAAAGCCTTTTTAGTGAAATAATAACAGAAAATCTTCCCAATTTGGAGAAAGAAAGGGACATCCAAGTACAGGAAGCACACAGAACACCTAACAGTCATGACGGAAAACATCTTCACCATGACACACTGTAGTCAAACTCTCCACAGTAAAACAAAAAGAAAAGATTCTCAAATATGCATAAGGAAATGCCAGATTACTTTCAGAGGATCTCCAATTAGACTCACAGTAGATTTCTCATCAGAAACCCTACAGGCTAGGAGGGAATAGCAAGATTTAGTCCAAGTCTTAAGAGAAAAAACCCAGAGTACTATACCCTGAAAAGCTCTCATTTATGAACAAAGGTGAAATGAAGACCTTCCTTGACAAACAGAAACTGAAAGAATTTTTCACCACCCATCCTGCCCTGCAGAAGATGCTTAAGGATATGCAGCACACCACTTGGGCCTCATTCCTTTGTAATCATAACCTCTACTCTACCTCCAATGGCTCTTCTCCCAATCTGTGTGTACTGATGGTCCTCTTCCCCACTTAATGCTGTATAATTGTTCAGACCTGGTTAATGCCACTCTTAGGATCATTGGTTACTATCCTCACCCTGCCTTTTATGACCTTGTCTAAATATGATCAGAGTCGGCGAACCTGGAAGGCTTCCATAGCCTTGGCAACTCATGACAAGAGCCTAGGGTGGTTACTGGCGCCATAAACTAGAGTGTCAATTTGTTGGGTCAACAACAGGAGTCACTGTGCATGCTCCTCATGTGGGATCTCTGTCCTTAATGTGCTGTACATTGTGATTTAATGCTATAACTAGTACTCCAACAGTATGTTTCACTTTGTGTTTCTATGTGGGTGCAAACTGTTGAAATCTTTACTTAATATATACTAAATTGATCTTCTGTATATAAAGAGAATTGAAAATGAATCTTGATGTGAATGGAAGGGGAGAGGGAGCAGGAGAGGGGAGGGTTGCGGGGGGGAGGGAAGTTATGGCAGGGGGAAGCCATTGTAATCCATAAGCTGTACATTGGAAATTTATATTCATTATATAAAAGTTTAAAAAAAGGATATGCAGCACACAAAAACATGGTCATTACTACAGAAGAAGGTAAAGGAAGGAAATCTCCCAGCAAAAGTACGAAGGAAATCCAAAGTAAAAAAAATAGGAATATTTATGGAAAATTGGCAGGGCAAAGTTGTTACTTATCAATAATCACCTTGAATGTAAATGGCCTTAACTCTTTAGTTAAAAGACACAAACTGGATGAATGTGTTAACAAACAAAAGATATTTGCTGCCTACAAGAAACACATCTTACCAACAAAAATGCACGAAGACTGAAAGTGAAAGGATAGAAAAACATATTTCATGCTAACAAAAACCAAAAAAAGAGTGGATGTATCCATCCTAATATCAGACAAAATAGACTTTAACACCAACTGTTAAAAGAGACAAAGAAGGACACTATGTAATGATTAAGGGAACAATTCAACAGGAAGATGTAGCTATTATAAATGTATATGCACCTAATTACAGGGCACCTGGCTATTTAAAATAAATTTTAAGGGATTTAAATGAGACTTAGACTGTAATACAATAGTAATGGGGGACTTCAATACCCCACTTTCAGCAATGGACAGATCAACCAGACAGAAAATCAGCAAGGAAACAACAGAGTTAATTGATACTATAGACCAAATGGACCTTACAGATATCTACAGAACATTTCATCCTACAGTTGCAGAATACACATTCTTCTGACCTGTGCACGGAACTTTCTGTATGATTGACCACATGCTAGGCCATAAAACAAGATTCAGAAAATTCAAAAAAATCAAAATCATACCATGCATCTTCTCGGACCACAATGCAAAGAAGCTAGAAATCAGCAACTCAGGGATCTCTAGAACATATGCAAACACATGGAAACTGAACAACACACTCCTGAATGAACAATGGGACATAGAAGAAATCAAAAGAGAAATCAAAAAAAAAATTCTGGAAACAAATGAAGATGACAAGACAACATACCAAAACTTTTGAGATATAGCAAAAGCAGTGTCAAGAGTAAGTTTATAGAAATTGGTGCCTTTGGGCAGCACCATGGCTCACTTGGCTAATCCTCCGCCTGTAGCACCGGCATCCCAGGTTCTAGTCCTGGTTGGGGTGCCGTATTCTGTCCCGGTTGCTCCTCTTTCAGTCTAGCTCTCTGCTGTGCCCCAGGAAGGCAGTGGAGGATGGCCCAAGTGCTTGGGCTCTGCACCCGCATGGGAGACCAGGAGGAAGCACCTGGCTCCTGGCTTTGGATAGCCACAGTGCACCGGCCGTAGCAGCCATTTGGGGAGTGAACCAACAGAAAAAGGAAGACCTTTCTCTCTGTCTCTCGAGCTGTCTACCTCTGCCTGTCAGAAAAAAAAAAGAAAGAAATTGGTACCTGCATCAAGAAATTGGAAAGGCACCAAATACATGAGATATCAATGTATCTCAAGGATCTACAAAAACAACAGCAAACCAATTCTAAAACAAGTAGGAAAAAAGAAATAATAAAAATTAAAGAAGAAATCAACAAAATTGAAACAAAGAAAAAAGATCAGCAAAAAAAGGGCTGGAATTTTGAAATAGTTTCAAACACTATTGGCCCAACTAACCAAAAAAGGAGAGAGAAGACCAAAATCAATAAAATTAGAGATGAAAAAGGAAATCTAACAACAGACACCACAGAACTAAAAAGAATAATCAGAAATTATTACAAAGAGGTGTATGTCAACAAACTGAGAAACCTAGAAGAAATGGATAGATTCCTGAACACATACAACCTACTTAAATTAAGCCATGAAGACAGAGAAAACCTAAACAGACCCATTGCCAAGATGGAAATTGAATCTGTAATAAAGACCTTCCCAACAAAGAAAAGCCCAGGACCAGATGGATTCACTGTTGAATGATACCAGAAATTTTAAAAATTAACTCCACTTCTTCTCAAGTTATTCATAACAACTGAAAGGGACGGAATCCTCCCAAATTTTTTCTGTGAAGCCAGCATCAATTAACTCCCAAACCTAAAAAGATACATAGAGAAAGAGAACTATAGACCAATTTCCCTAATTAACATAGACACAAAAATCAACAATAAATTTTTGGCCAATCGAATTCAAAAACACAACAAAAAGATCATCCACCCAGACCAAGTAGGATTTATCCCTAGTATTCAAGGATGGTTAAACGTTCACAATCAATCAGTGTGATACACCACATTAACAAACTGCAGAAGAAAAACCATATGATTATCTCAATAGCTGCAGAGAAAGCATTTCATAAAATACAACACCCTTTCATGATGAAAACTCTAAGCAAATTGGGTATAGAAGGAACATTCCTCAACACAATCAAAGCAATTTGTGACAAACCCATGGCTAGCGTTCTATTGAATGGGGAAAAGTTGGAAGCATTTCCACTGAGATCCGGAACCAGACAAGGATGCCCATTCAGGCCATTGTTATTCAATATATTCCTGGAAAATTTAGTCAGAACCAATAGACAAGAAAAAGAAATCAAAGGGTTACAAATTGGGAAGGAGGAAGGCAAACTATCCCTATTTGCAGAGGACATGATTCTATATATAAAGGATCCAAAAGACCTCCACTAATAGACTATTGGAACTCACAGAAGAGTTTGGTAAAGTTGCAGGATATAAAATCAATACACAAGCCGGCGCCATGGCTCAACAGGCTAATCCTCCACCTTGTGGCGCTGGCACACCGGGTTCTAGTCCCGGTTGGGGCACCGGATTCTATCCCGGTTGCCCCTCTTCCAGGCCAGCTCTCTGCTATGGCCCGGGAAGGCAGTGGAGGATGGCCCAAGTCCTTGGGCCCTGCACCCGCATGGGAGACCAGGAGAAGCACCTGGCTCCTGGCTTCGGATGAGCGCGATGCGCCGGCCGCAGCGGCCATTGGAGGGTGAACCAACGGCAAAAAGGAAGACCTTTCTCTCTGTCTCTCTCTCTCACTATCCACTCTGCCTGTCAAAAAGAAAAAAAAATCAATACACAAAAATCAACAGCCTTTGTATACACAGACAATGCCATGGCTGTGTATACAAACTTCTGAGTTTGATCTCATTCACAATAGCTACAAAAAAAATACCTTGGAATAAATTTAATCAAGGGTGTCAAAGATCACTATGATGAGAAATATAAAACACTAAAGAAAGAAATTGAAAAATATACAAAAAAATGGAAACATCTTCCATGTTCATAGATTGGAAGAATCAATATCATCAAAATGTCACATTCTTCCAAAAGCAATCTACAGATTCAATACAATATCAATCAAAATACCAAAGATATTCTTAACAGATTTAGAAAAAAAATGATGCTGAAATTCATATGGAAACACAGGAGATCTCAAATAGCTAAAGCAATGTTATAAAACAAAAACAAAGCCAGAGGCATCACAATACCAGATTTTAAGACATACTACAGGGCAGTTATAATAAAAGAAGCCTGGTACTGGTACAAAAACAAATGGATAGACCAATGGAATAGAATACAAACACCAGAAATCAATCCAAGCATCTACAACCAACTTATATTTGGCCAAGGAGCTAAAATCAATCTATAGAGCAAGGACAGTCTCCTCAACAAATGGTGCTGAGAAAACTGGATTTCCACATGCAGGAGTATGAAGCAGGACCCTTACTTACACCTTACACAAAAATTCACTCAACCTGGATTAAAGACCTAAATCTATGACCTGACACCATTAAATTATTAGAGAATGTTGGGGAAACTCTGCAAGTCATTGGCACAGGCAAAGAGTTCATGGAAAAGCCCCCACAGGCACAGGCAGTCAAAGCCAAAATCAACAAATGGGATTACATCAAATTGAAAGGCTTCTGTACTGCAAAAGAAACACTCAGGAAAGTGAAGTAGCAACTGACAGAATGGGAGAAATTATTTGCAAACAATGCAACTGATAAATGATTAATAACCAGAATATATAAAGAGATCAAGAAACTCCACAACAACAAAACCAACAACCCAGTGAAGAGATGGACAAAGGACTTAAACAGACATTTTTCAAAAGAGGAAATCCAAATGACCAGCAGACACATGAAAAAATGTTTGGGATCACGAGCCATCAGGGAAATGCAAATCAAAACCACAATGAGGTTTCACCTCACCTCAGTTAGAATGGCTTTCATACAGAAATCAACAAACAATAAATGCTGTCGAGGATATGGGGAAAAGGTACCCTAATCCACTGCTGGTGGGAATATAAACTGGTAAGGCCACTATGGAAGATAGTATGGGGATACCTCAGAAATCTAAATATAGACCTACCATATGACCCAGTCATCCCACTCCTGGGAATTTTTCCAAAGGAAATGAAATCAGCTAATAAAAGAGTTCTCTGCACCCCCATGTTTACTGAAGCTCAATTTACAATAGGTAAGACATGGAATCAACCTAAATGCCCGTCAACTGAAGACTGCAAAAGAAATTACAGGATATCTTCTCTATGGAATACTATACAGTGGTAAAAAAAAAAAAGTGAAATCCAGTCATTTGCCAAAAATAGACGAATCTGGAAAATATCATACTTAGTGAAATAAGCCAGTCTCGTAGGGATAAATACCATATTTCTCCCTGATCTGTGATACCTAATAGAGCCCCTAAAATGCAATCTGTAGAAGTGAAATTGAAAATTTTAGAAGCAATGACTTGAACAACCCTTGTCTTGACTATTGAGAAACAGTTTTTTTTTTTAATGGAGAATGGGACTTGGGAATGAGAGATGGAGGGGGGGTGGGGGTGGGGGTGGAAAGGAGGGTATGATGGGAAGAATCACTATATTCCTAAAGTTGTACTTTGGAAATTTGTACTCATTAAATAAATTGTTTCTTAGGAAAAAAAAGAATTAATCAACAATTAGAAAATGCTTTTCAACTGTAAGTCATGATGTAAACAAATCTCACAATCTGAGATGTTCAGATTAAAAGTTCTAATAACTTTACTCGCAGTAACTTGGCAAAATCTGTTTTTAAGTACTTTCAGGCATCTAAAAAGTGATGTTAATACAATTACAGTTCCCTGAAAAATTAGCATGCAATCTAGTTTGAAAGCTAAAATCAGTCACAGCAGGGTAATATTCCATTTAATTATAAAGATTAATTCAACTTTCATTTCTTTGTGCATGTGTTTTGGTCTTTTCATTTTTCACAAAACACCCAAGATTTGAATACCATCTGGTAGAATTGCTACACAAGTGTCAGTAGCATCGATTAGAGTTTCAGATTTCATTGCAAAGTAGAATTGATGAAAGGACAAAGGGAGGGTAAGAAAGAAGGGAATGGAAGAAACAGAGACTCAATTTTCAAAAATGAAGTTTTCCACCAATCTGGTGGGACTGCATCACCCTTTCTCCTTGCTATACCACCCGCACACAGTCTCAAATAACAAGTCCTTTCACTCTGATCAACTATGTTTTCTGAAACAGCTGAGTAAAGATACAATCAGTGTTCTGAATAAGAGTGTGAACTTTAAATTACAAACTATGTCCACTGTTTTTGAAAATGCATGTTACATTTTCTTTAAAATTTGGCCATAGTCATATGGAGATTAAGATTCACCACTTTGGGGCCAGCACTGTGGTGTAGGCTAAGCTCCACCTACAGCGCCAGCATCCCCTCTAGGTAGCAGTTCAAGTCCCGGCTGCTCCACTTCTGATCCAGCTTTCTGCTATGGCCTGGGAAAGCAGTAGAAGATGGCCCAAGTCCTTGGGCCCCCCCTGCACCCATTTGGGAGGCCCAGAAGAAGCTCCTGGCTCCTGGCTTCGGATCAGCCCCACTCCAGCCATTGTGGCCATTTGGGGAGTGAACCAGAGATGGAGGACCTCTTTATCTCTCTCCCTCTGTCTGCAGTTCTACCTCTCAAATAAATAAATTATTTAAAAAATATTCACCACTATATTCATCATTATTCAATATTCAACATTTTACTGAATGACTACTAAAGGCCAAACCAGCACTGTATATACTGAGAAGCATCTTTTTAAAAACTTTTCAAGATATAACATGAACAAAGTATACAAATATTAAGAATACAAATCAAAGATTTTTTTAAACACACACACACACACACACACAAATATACACCTGAATTACTAAGGCTGAGACAAGATTTGAAACAATTATAGAACCCAAAAGGATCCCTTGGGTACCTTCCCAGTCAATAACCTCTTTACCCTCAAGAGAATTACTATTGCAGCATCTTCACACATCAATTTTCCTTACTTCCAAACTTCAAAAAAAGTGTATACTCTTTTGTAGTTGGCTTCTTTCACCTAACAGTACATCTGTGAAACGCAGCCAGGCCATGTATAGCAGGAGTGGAGAAGCAGTTTAATAAACTGCATTCTTGTCCTTCAGGAGTTCAGAACTGATTGCATGTGGAGAGCAGAATGCAAAAGAAAAACCAATGGCAGAATTTAGAGGGTTGGGACGGAATGAAGCAGGATGAGATGATCTTATGAAAAGGTCAACTTCAAAGAAAAGATCAGAGTAAAACAGAAACAGTAACAAAAGAAGTAACATTTTTGATAGTATACAATAATGCTCTTTGTTGAACCCCTATGATGTACTAGATACTGCACTGCAAATAGATCATCCCTGTTTTACAGCTGATGAGCTGAGACCCAGAAAGGGGAAACAGCTCAGCCTAAATCACATGGGCAATAAGGATTAAAACCAGCTTTTCATCCAGATTCATATAGTTTAATCTGAACTCAAACTCCATGTTTAGGGCTGGTGTAGTGGTGTAGTGGGTAAAGCCACGACCTGCAGTGTTGACATCCCATATGGACACTGGTTCAAGTCCTGGCTGCTCTACTTCCAATCCAGCTCTCTGCTATGGCCTGGGAAAGCAGAAGATGGCCCAAGTCTTTGGGCCCCTGCACCTGTGTGGGAGACTCGGAAAAAGCTCTTGGCTACTGGCTTCTGATTGGCACAGCTCCTGCCATTGCAGCCATCTGGGGAGTGAACCAGTGGATGGAAGACCTCTCTCTCTCTGCCTCTCTCTCTGTAACTCTGCCTTTCAAATAAATAAATTTTTTTTAAAAAGTCCATGTTTTCCCAATAAACACTGCCTTTTGAGAAATGAAAAATATTATATATTATTGATTTTTATGAATTCAAATGAACAGAATAACAATGGTATGGGTTGTCTGTACATCATTAACTATATTCAACATGCCAAGATAATGCCAAGATAAATATTTAGCTGGAAAAACTATAAGACACATGCACAAAGGCATTTAGGTACAAGTATAGTTTTGAGAAGTTCTGCACTCCTAAAATGCATACCATTGAGCTTTTGGTTCTGGACACCAGTGGGACAAAACTTTGATTGATACTCTAGCAGATCAAGACTTGGCCAATAGGGAAAAGTCAAAATAGCAAAAAAGAAAAAAAAGTAGAAGAATAATAAAGGAATGGGAAAGAGAGGCCAGGTTATTTTCACTCTGAAAATAATGAGCATTTCTTTTGCATACTGAGGTAAACTAGATTCCTCCAGCAGGGGGAAGGAGGTATTTGAGGAAATGGGGTCCCCAGGAGAAAAGACTGAACCTCATGGAGATCCACTGACCAAAACCACCCTGAGAAATAGTCAAACGTGAGCAGCCCTGGCCCAAGAATTCTTGGCCCTCATCCTTCCATTTCAAAAGGATTAACACCTCTCCCTCAGGAATTCTACCACTGTCATAAAGACAAATGAGAGTCAATTTCAGCTGTGAACCAATAAAACTCAAAGCTTTCCCAAAGGTCAAGCCCCAGTGGCTTTAAAATTTTGAAATTCAGGAACACACCATGAATAGCAGACAAGGAACTTGGTGCCCTGCCCCAGAAGCCCACAAGATGGAACACGGTGCTTCTGCGCTATGAGTTCTTAGTTCCAAATGTGGATCCCCTGAATCTCTGACTACTTAATCCTATGTGATCTGCTTATGAGAATGTATTAGCAGCATCATTTAATCCTCTGATACCATAACTGCCAGATTTGGAGCATGAAATATCTCAGTATGAATCGTATGTGCCCAGATGCAATGCTGCCCTCTTCCTCTCAGAGAGCCAGAACCCCAACCTCCAGCTCCCCAAGACTAAACTCCAGAGGTGAGTTGCAGAATATACATCAAAGAAATGCAACCTGAAGCCTCTGTCTCCACAATTCAGACCTGGTTATTTATTCTGCGATTCCCACGGGTCACATTTTGGAACAAATGCTAGCTCTATTTTGATCCACCTCTGAAAAAGCAGCCTAAGGAGGGAAATTGGAAAGGCCACCTATACTCAAGGCAAAGCAAGAAGCCACAGGCAGGGGACAATGTGGGCTGTTTGTAAACAGCAGCCTAAATGTCATTATCAATTATTCATCATTCACCAAAGCCATTCAGTAGCCTTTGATAAAACCACTTAATTCATTACCAAGATTCAACCCAACTAGAAAGGAAAGACACACGTTTTGGGTTAGAAATTCATGACAAGGAAAATCTTAGACCAGGTCAGCAAGCCAGGGGATGCAGGCCAAATTCAACTGGTACCTGGTTTTATAAATAAAGGTTTATTAGCATACAGCCATGACTATTTGTTTACATATCTCCTATCACTTCCTTGGTGCTACATAGCAGATTGCAAATACCAAAATACTTACTATCTGATCCTTACACACAAAGTTGGCTGACACAGGCTCTGTCCTTGAGCTATGCAAAATAAAATCCATGGTTCTCAGCACTGGCCTCACTTCGGAGCTTGTAAGAACAGCAGACTCCCAGGATGCACTTCAAACGCACCAAGAATCTGCATTTTACCAGGTCCCTGGAACACTGGTGTACACTTCACATGAGAGCTCTCTGCTCTACTTCTCAAATCTGGCTGTTGATTAGAATCATTCTATACATACATATATATGCCTGGATCTGAGGTGACACCAAGAACTTCCAATTTCTGTCCCTACGTCAGAGGCACCACGCATCTCTCATTCTCTTCAGATGCTGAGAGGGCACTCTCAAATCATTAACACGTGAAACATTAAATATGGCTGGGAAGGTGAGGGAAGGGCCGGGAGAACATACTGTGTCCTTTCCTACACAGCTGAGTTATCTCATTTCAAAAGGCTTCTCTCTTATGAGCTCTTACCTGATGAATGATTTTAATAGAAATCAGCAATTACTTGGAACAACTCACAGGATCTCGTCAGAAAACAGATTATAGTAATCACTTTGCCAAACTTTAGTTTTCATTTTCAAATGCCTGGAAGAAGAAGCTAAATCACTCCATCAACTTGTCAATAAGCTCTGTAAATTAACACTGCAAGTGAGCAAAGGCTCTGTTCTGTAGTCCAGAAGTATACAACTTCACTGTTACCCTTGGATTCACTCTGCTGCAGGACAGGACCATCCTGCTCAGTAGTTCTAATCTTTACAAATCCCTGTAGGGAAGCCCTCATTAGCCTGCACTGCAACTGCCTGTGCCGGGAACACTGGGACACACCAAAGGCAGCTGGCCTATCTCGTTCACCTTAGCTCAGCAGGGACACAGAGTGAAGCTTGGCCTTTCCAATGTTAAGAGTTTTGGTTACGGAGCACAGAAACCCCTGTATCGGTGGAGGGGGTATCTATAAGGAGTTTATTTACTAAGGAACTCAAACATGAAAGTAGAAGATATGGTTTGCCTTCTCGTCTAAGGCTGAGTCCTTTATGGCCTAGTCTAGTTCTGGGTCGTAAAATTTAGTAGAAGTTTCTGACGCTGTGTGGGAAGGTCACATGGCCTGAGGTGAATCCTTTCCACCATACAATTCAATAATACTTCGGTTTACTTAAGTAGTTCTGTAAGTCAAGGTACAAAGGTACTTCAAAGAGTCTGTGGAAATAAGGCTGGCATTTGGTATAGCAGTTAAGACACGAATTGGGATGCCTACATACCCTACTGGAGTACCTGGGTTCAACTCCCGGCTCTGCTCCCAATTCCAGTTTCCTGCTGATGAGTACCCTGCAAGGCAGCAACTGCCCTGCTCAAGTAGTTGGGTCCCTGCCACCCGAGTGGGAGACTTGGATTGAGTTCCAGGTTGTAGACTTCAGCCTGTCCCAGGCATTTGGGGAGTGAATCAACACATGGACGTTATCTCCCTCTCTGTCTCTCCCTCTCGCTCTCTGGGACTCTGCCTTTCAAATACATAAATACACACATGCATATTTGTGAAAATGAAATTAAAACATAAGATTATTATGGTATAAAAAATTTTGAAATCCATTTATAATATTTTCGTAATATACCTATCAAATGCATTTTTAAAGAATTGCTGATTTGAAAGAATTACACAGTGGTGAGAACACTAAAGGTCTATTCTTTTAGCAATGTTGACATATGTAATACCATTACTATTAACTGTGGTTGCTATGCAGTGTGGTAGATCCCTAAAACTTCTTCCTCCAGTCTACCTAAAACTTTGTGCACTTTGATCAACACCTTTTCTTTTTTTATTTTTAAAATATTTTATTTATTAATTTGAGAGGTAGAGTTGCAGACAGTGAGAGGGACAAACAGAGAGACCGTCCGTTGGTTCACTCCCCAAATTGCCACAACGGCCGGAACTGTGCCGATCCCAAGCCAGGAGCCAGGTGCTTCCTCCCGGTCTCCCATATGGGTGCAGGGGCCCAAGCACTTGGGCCATCTTCTACTGCTTTCCCAGTCCACAGCAGAGAGCTGGATTGGAAGTGGAGCAGCCGGGACTAGAACCGGCGCCCATATGAGATGCCGGCGCCACAGGTGGAGGATTAACCAAGTGAGCCACAGCGCTGGCCCCGAATGAGTCCTTTTATGATGCAGAGATCCAAAACAGCAAACTATATCTCATAAATAGACATAAGTATTATCTGTCAATTAAAAATTTTAATAACATGCAGGGGTCAGGTATTAAGGAGAGGAGGTAAAAACAGTTCAAAATTCTCTAATATGATGAAAGAAATACTGCACAGAGATGATCAATGTAAGGCACTTCCCAAAGTTGGCTGCCAACAACTTCTCTGCTTCCTGTGTGCTCTTACAGCTCCTCCTATAAAGAGATGGAAATTCTTTATCTTGCCCTTGAATAAGGGCCACATTTGACATTGGTTTTGACCAAGAAAATATAAAACAAGAAATATTCTGGGACTTCTGAGTGTCAACCTTAAGAAAATTGGTAGCTCCCGCTTCCTCCCTCTTGGCACCCCTACAGTATAAGGGAACCACACTACTCGGAGCTGAGAGCCATGTGAGGAACACCAAGGCACCACACACGTGAGGGAAGCAGCCACCTTGGATACGTAGCCACAGCTGTCACCTGACTGCAAATGCCTGAGACACTGCATGTGAGAGCAGCAGAAGAGTCACCCAACAGAGCCCATACAACCCACTTACTCCTCATACAATTTGGGGAGTGAACCAACGGAAAATAATAAAATATGTATTTTAAGTCACTGACCCAGAATCACAACAAAGCACAAAACTCCAAAATCTTCCATAAAGAATCAATCTTTCCATAAATTCCATTTTAAACAAATTTTCTTTCATTTGAAACACCAAGAACTCAGCTTTTTGTTACTTTAACTAAAAGATTTGAGAGGTGCTACTTAGACAGAAGGCATATTTTGGCTTATGAGTTTAGGAGGTTCATACTCCAAGATCAGAGGGCCACATTGGTTCAGGCATCTGGTGAGGCAGGAGGATGATGGAGGGACAACACTGTGAGACAGAAAGCAGATGACGGGGCCGGCACTGTGGCATAGCAGGTAAAGCCGCCACCTGCAGTGCCGGCATCCCATATGGGCGCCGGTTCTAGTCCTGGCTGCTCCTCTTTCAGTCTAGCTCTCTGCTGTGGCCTGGGAAAGCAGTAGAAGATGGCCCAAGTCCTTGGGCCCCTGCACCCATGTAGGAGACCAGGAGGAAGCTCCTGGCTCCTGGCTTCAGATCAGTGCAGTTCTGACCATTGCGGCCAGTTGGGGAGTGAACCAGTGGATGGAAGACCTCTCTCCCTCTCCCTCTCTCCCTCCTTCTCTCTCTCTCTCTTTCTCTCTCTCTCTGCCTCTCCTTCTCTCTCTGTGTAACTCTAGAAAAATAAATAAATCATTAAAAAAACAGATGGCGATACACCAAACTCAGCCTAAATAACCAACACTCTCCTGAGAACCACCTTCCAAGGGCAAGCCTCTACTGACCTAAAGACCTCCAGCTAGGGTCACCTCCCAGATGCCCTCTAGATCATTAGAGCATTAACAATTACCATTAATTCATTAACCATTAATAAAAAGACTTTTGGGACCAAGCCCAAAATACATGGGTCTTCTGGGGACACTCAAAATATAGCAATATTGAAAATGAAAATGAAAATGAAATTTATTTTGCAAAATCGCCAGCACCTCTATCAGAAAACTTTGGTCATGCCATTTCTTCCTAGCCCTGCTTCCTCCAACTTTGCCAAGCCCAAATCTTGACCTTGTTCTTCCCCCACAGTTTCACTCTTTCTTTGCTTAGTGTCAGGCTCTTTCTCTGGTTCCTATGTGAAATCCTGTCAGAAATGGATTTGCTGTCACGCCCTCAGCCCGCCTTTACCCAGCTATGCTAGGGTCTAGAAAATGACAACTCAGAAGACCAGGTTAAATACAATTTTTCTCTCTTCAACCATTTTCCACTATCTGCCTGTCTGGCCCAGGGGTTATTAATGGAACTGACATTCATGTACAGCAGCCAGATAACAAGGGAGCAGCTGACAGCACCAGACGTAGCCCCGGAGATCACAGATAAGCAGACACATCGTGGCTATTAGCTTCGTCTTGGGCTGAAGAGAAGGCACATCACAAACTACACGCAGACAACGCCAATGTTCCCAACAGACTCTTCTTATGAAGTTAAGAATAAAAACCGATTCTTCCTACTAAACTAAATGAAACATATATTTTTAAGTGAACCCCTAACATTCAGTTTGGATTTGAACAACAAAGTAGAGACAGGTATTAAACCTCCACATCATCCCACAAATCAAAGCAATAAATATTCTCCATTATGCCTCAGAAAGCATCGCTCTGCTTTGAGCCTCTGAAAATTTCATCCTGAAGCTGCCATGGTAATTCCCAACTGCTTTCAAAGTCCTACACCAACCCATCCCTCAACCTAAAGTAATCTCTAGTATGCACTTAAAAGCCCAACAGTTTTACAGTTCATGTTTAAATTTACTGCTTGCTGATATTGTTAAAATTCTTACATGTGTGCTATTACAGGTTTCCTGTTTTTATGTACTTCCATTGTTTCACATTTTTCAAACCAGTTGTACTCCTCAACACCAGTATTTTTTAATTTAAGAAATGATAACTTAGTTATATTTATATTCTGGATGATAAATATTGCAACACTGTAGAAGTTTTCAAAAACCATAGTGTCTCACGGCATGTCCACTGATATGTGATGGTGTCCCTTACAAAAGATAATCCACATCAACATCTATGAAATACGTTTACTTATTACTGAAGCACTGTATTTCAAGTTGGTAAGAAGCCTCTACTCTCCTGTGAGAAAAAATCGATACATTGCTCACTGGTAGAAGAGCTAATGAAGGCAGTGATTTATAAATTGTTCAAAACAGTTTGTGATTAAACAAAAGTCAAATATTAAAGAGGATATTGTGTCATGCCAGGAAGCAAAGACACTGTCAAAAACAACTGGGATCATGCCAAAAATTCCCTAAAGGAAGAGCCTCAAGTTAGCCAAGCTGAGACAACTTGAGCTTCAAAAAGAATATTAATTGCAATGAATTTAAACACATCAAATAAATAAAATTCCCTGAGCTTACAATGACACTGAAAAAACTGCTTTCATACCACTGGAGGTGCTAGGGTACCAACTCATGAAAATTAATAAACAGAGACTTTTATGCTGCCTTTCCTGCAGAAACTATATGTCAGGGTAATCAAGTGGTTAATGAGGGAAAATCCTTTTTCATAGACCAGTTCCAGCTAACAAATGCAGAAAGATGACAGAATTTGAAAATCAACAGTTACAACCCCTATGGAATCGAGTACAATGGTGCTTCAAATAGTTCATGGAAAATTAATTTTATGATGAAACTACACATGCATTTCAAAAAATTTTTGCAACAAAATAAGCTTTTCTTTTAATCCCATTTTTCAAAAATACTTTAATGCTTATTTTCCTCTAGTTGAAATGCAGAGAGAGAGAGAGAGAGAGATTAATTTTCCAACAGCTAGTTTCTTCTCTCAAATGCCCACAATAGCCAGGATTGGGCCAGGCAGCAGCCAGGAGTCTAAACTCCATACAGGCCTCCTACATGAGTGACAGTGGCCCAAGTACTTGAGCCATCATCTGTTGCGTCCCAGGATGCCTTAGCAGGCAGGTGGATCGGAAGCAGAGGGGCTGGGACTCAAACCAGCAGTTCCAATAAAGGATGTGGGTATCTCAACTGGGGACCTTAACCCAGTGCACCACATGTCCACTGTGTCTGTGAACTTTTTCAAGTACCTGCATACCTATGCAGTATTCTCAGTGATCAATAAAGCAACTATGTCAGTGGTTTTAAAGCCCAGCTATACATTTGTAGCGTCCAGGTAACTTTAGAAAATGCTGAGTGTCCACTCCCAAAGAGTCTGATGTAATTGGTCTGGGATGTGGCTTGAGCATGAGGAGTTTTTTTTTTTTTTTTTTAAGCTCTCCATGTGGTTCTAATGTATAGTCAAGAAAGAGGACCACTGCATGAAATGAAGGGTTGATGAGGAAGTAAAGATGGAAGGATCATATTAACAACACATGAACTCATGAATTATCCTTCCCACTGGAAGTGGAGTGACCTGGCATCACAAGCCTCCTGATGGGATACAATGAGAAGCATTTAGCACCACCTGTGACGTCCTGTTGCCCAGAAAATTTAAACTGGACCTAATAAAAGCTCTAGATTTAACTACCAATTAACAAAAAATGGGAAGGACAGAACATGTTGAAAGACAGCACCAGGATATAATCACCCAAAACAAAATTGTAAAAAATTCTACCACAGAAAAGTTCCAATTTCTTTAATGAATGAATTTCAGTAATAAGTGTGAGAAGCGGTGTTCTTAAAATTTAAAGTCCTTTAAAAGATACACCTATTAAGTGAAATATGCAAGCCTTGTTTGTATAATAATCAAAACAACCATTTTTAAGAGCAAACATTTTTAGATAATTACAGAAAATTGCACAGAGGATATTAATTAATGGAAAGTTATTAATATTGTTGGGTATGTTAATGGTATTGTCGTTAGTTTTTCTTAATCTGTTGGAGACACATGGTGAAATATTTATAGTAAAACAATGCCACTATCATTACAGTTAGAATTAACCTGAAAATTCTCAAACAGAGGCTGGTTTTGTGGAATAGCAGGTTAAGTCACTACTTGTGTCACTGGCATCCCCTATCAGAGCACGGGTTCAACTCCACGCTGCTCCAAATCTGATCCAGCTCCCTGCTAATGTGCCTTGAAAAGCAGCAGATGGCCCAAGTGCTTGGACCTCTGCTATCCACATAGGAGGCACAAATGGAATTCTTGGCTCCTGGCTTTGGCTTTAGCCTAACCTGGCTTGGACTACTGTGGCCATTTGGGAAGTAAATCTGTGGAAGAAAGATCTCTTTCTCTCTGTCTCTTCTTCTCTTGCACTCTTTCAAATAAATTTCAAAAAAAAGAGCATCATAGAAAAACTCTCAATTATAAGAACAACTAAGGGTGGGGGAAGAACATGAAATAACAATAGCAAAACCTTACCACCATTAGGCCCACCCAGGAACACCAAAACAATTCAAAAAAAAAATCTCACCACCCACTGAATCCAGTGATCAGGATATGGAGGTTGTTGTGAACATTTTTGGGTTTATTTCTTAATTTCTTTTATTTTTTTACAGTTAATACTTTATTTTGAAAAGTCAGCAGTAAAACTGAAATACATTTTATAAGAACATAATCTCTTTTAAAAGATTTAAGTCTGGGGGTGCCGCTGTTGCGGCATAGCGCGTAAAGCAGCTGCCTGCAATGCCAGCATCCCATATGGGCACTGGTTTGTGTCTCAGCTGCTTCACCTCCACTCCGGCTCCCTGCTGGTGGCCTGGGAAGCCCACGTGATTGTGCTCCTGCCACCCACTGGAGACAGTGGTTCCTGGCTCCTGGGTTTGGCCTGGCCCATTCCCAGCCATTACAGCCATCTAGGAAATGAATCAGCAGATGGAAGATTTCTGTCTCTCCCTCCCTCTTTGTAACTCTGACTTCTAAATAAATAAATAAATCTTTAAAATATTTAAGTTTATAAAATTATTATTTTCAGAGTGCAGGTTCTTGAGTTACTATTGCACTGTGCCATTTCCAAGCCCAGAAATTATACACTTGTTACAATGCATCTTTACATTTAAAATTATATCCTATGTTCTTTAATTTTTAAGCAATCTCTGCTAAGTTTTATTTTAATTTTTAAGAGATTTATTTATTTGAAAGAGTTAGAAGAGACGGAGATCTTCCATCCACTGTTTGACTCCACAAATGGCTGCAACAGTTGGGGCTGAGCCAGTCCAAATCCAGTTAGAAACATGCCAGGGGATTCCAATTCAATCTCATCAAGGTGGCATGTACCAATGCCATCTCACTAGTCCAACTGATCAGTTTCAGTTCATAATTGATCATAATGATAAGATTATTTCTTAATTTCTAAAAAATTTTTTAAAATATTTAACAGGTTTAAGGTAATCAGGCTTCAGTAGTGAGAGGGGCTGAGAAAGTGGTGACACCGCCGGGGTGCGGAGGGAGTCCCTGAAACTTCTCCCAACAGCCCCAGGGCCAATCTCCCCTCAGCCCACCCCCCTCTTCGCCAGCTCCCAGGTCCCCACTCCCTGTACCGGGGGTGGGGTGGGGGAGCCAGGCCCGGAAAAAAAAAATAATAAGGTAATCAATTTCCATTTTGTACCTACCTCAGAGAAAGTAATGTAACTGACATCACCTTTTTGTCCCCAGTTTTAGGATACTGACAATGGAGCATTAACATTATTTGATGAGTAAGAAAGAAGAGGAAACATGAGAAACATGAACGTGCCAACTAATATGAGGATACTTCAAGAAGTCCATGTGATATGTGCACTATGACAAAACCATGCAAGCATTCAACTTTTCACACCACAATAAACTTCGCTGTTAATTATACTTTCTACATATTTTTTGAAGTTCCCTTGTATTTGGCATTTACTCTCTGCTAGCCACTGTATGTACATTATGGGTCCCCCCTCCCCCGGAAAGAAACCTTTTATTTAAGTAATACAGACTATATGCATTTCATAAGTACAACTTTAAGAATATAGTGATTCTTCCCACCATACCTGCCCTCCCACCCACTCACCTACACCTCCTCCTCCTCCCTCTCCCATTCCCAGTCCCATTCTCCACTAAGACTCACTTTCGATTAACTTTATACACAGAAGACCAACTTCATATTTAAGTAAACAGTTTAACAATTTGTACAATAAAAAAAACTAAACTAAAAAAAAAAAAACTGTCCTTCAACAGTCCAGACAAGAGCTGTTCAAAGTCATTGAATCTTGAAGATAATTTCACTTTTTTTTAGAAACTTAATTAATGAAGCACCCAAGAATGATACATCTTTTGGGAACACTTAGATATAGTTATAATACAACTCTTTAAGGACAGAGGTCCTGCATGGGAAGTTAGTGCACAGTGACTCTTGTTGTTAATTTAACAATTAACACTCTAATGTATGACATCAGTGATCACCCGAGGCTCTTGACATAAGCTGCCTAGGCTATGGAAGCCTTTTGAATCCACAAACTCCATCAGTATTTAGACAAGAGCATCAGCAGAGTGGGAGTTCTCTTCTCCCTTCAGAGAAAAGTACCTCCTTCTTTGATGGTCACTTCTTTCCACTGGGGTCTCACCCACTGAGATCCTTCATGTAGGATATTTTTTGCTCTGTGTCTTAGTTTTCCATGCCTGAAATGCTCTTGTGGGCTTTTCAGCCAGACTAGAATGCCTTAAAGGGGAGATTCTGAGGTCAGAGTACTATTTGAAGCGACTTTCATGCTATAAGTCTGCTGTGTGGACTGCTTCCCATGCTGGAACATTCTCTCCTATTTGATTCTATTATTACAAGATGCTTAATCCTATCACTTTAACACTTAAGATGGTATTTTTACCACCCAACCTAAGGGGATTTGCGGTCCCATGGCAAGTTTTTAAACTGTACCCTTAGAAGTAAGTCCATAGGAATATATGCAAAACTATACAGTTTTACAGTTATAAACTTCATACACTTCATAATTACAACTATAGCAACATGGTGATTCTTCAGACCATGCCCACCCTCCTGCACATATTCACAACCCCTCTTCATCCCACTCTTATTTTTTACTGAAATTATTTTCAATTGACTTTATACACATGTAAAACTATGTTAAGTAAAGAGTAGAACAAATAGTATAAAATAAAACATAAGGGAGTGGCGCTGTGGCATAACAGATAAAGCCACTGCCTGCAGTGCCATAATCCCACATGAGCACCAGTTCGAGTCATGGCTGCTCCACTTTCCATCCAGCTCACCCAGAGGAAGCTCCTGGCTCCTGGCTTCGGATAGACACAGCTCCAGCCACTGCGGCCAATTGGAGAGTGGACCAACAGATAGAAGACCTCTGAGTGTGTGTGTGTCTGTGTGTGTAACTCTGACTTTCAAATAAATAAATCTTAAAAAAAAAACATAAAACAAAACTGTTTCTCAACAGTCAAGACAAGGATTGTTCAATTCCTTGCTTCTCAAAGTCTCAATTTCACTTCTACAGATTGCATTTTAGGTGCTCCATTAGTTATCACAGGTCAGGGAGAACATACCAAATTTGTCCCTTTGGGACTAGCTTATTTCACTAAATATGATGTATTCCAGATTCACCCATTTTGTTGTAAATGATGGGATTTGGCCATTTGGATTTTCTCTTTTGAAAAATGTCTGTTTAAGTCCTTTGCCCATCTCTTCACTGGGTTGTTGGTTTTGTTGTTGTGGAGTTTCTTGATCTCTTTATATATTCTGGTTATTAATCATTTATCAGTTGAATAGCTTGCAAATAATTTCTCCCATTCTGTCAGTTGCCACTTCACTTTCCTGAGTGTTTCTTTTGCAGTATAGAAGCTTCTCAATTTGATGTAATCCCATTTGTTGATTTTGGCTTTGACTGCCTGTGCCTGTGGGGGCTTTTCCATGAACTCTTTGCCTGTGCCAATGTCTTGCAGAGTTTCCCCAACATTCTCTAATAATTTGATGGTGTCAGGTCATAGATTTAGGTCTTTAATCCATTTTGAATGGATTTTTTGTGTAAGGTATAAAGTAGGAGTCTTGTTCCACACTTCTGCATGTGAAAATCCAGTTTTCCCAGCACCATTTGTTGAAGAGACTGTCCTTGCTCCACGGATTGATTTTAGCTCCTTGGCCAAATATAAGTTGGTTGTAGATGCTTGGATTGATTTCTGGCATTTCTATTCTGTTCCATTGGTCTATCTATCTTTTTTTTAACAGTACCAGGCTGTTTTGATTATAGCTACTGTGTAGTATGTCTTGAAATATGGTATTGTGATGCCTCAGGCTTTGTTTTGGTTGTATAAGATAGCTTTAGGTATTGAGGTCTCCTTTGTATCTTTGTATCCATTTGAATTTCAGCATCATGTTTTCTAGATCTGAGAAGAATGTCTTTGTTATTTTGATTGGTATCACAGTGAATCTGTAGATTGCTTTTGGAAGAATGGACATTTTGATGATATTGATTCTTCCAATTCATGAACGTGGAAGATTTTTCCATTTTTTTGTACCTTCTTCGATGTCTTTCTCTAATGTTTTGTAATTCTCATTATAGAGATCTTTGACATCCTTAGTTAAATTTATTCCAAGGTATATGGGATCAATCTCAGAAGTTCTTTCTCAGCCATGGCATTGTCTGTGTATTCAAAGGTTGTTGATTTTTGTGTATTGATTTTATATTTGCAACTTTACCAAACTCTTCTATGAGTTCCAATAGTCTCTTTTTTTCAAGGTTTAATGAATACAAATTTTTCATATGTACAGCTTTTAGGGATATAGTATTTATTCCTGCCCTCCCACCCCCACTGCCATCCCACCTCCCACTCCCTCTCCCATTCCATTTTCCATTAAGATTCATTTTCAATTGACTTTATATACAGAAGACCAACTCTACACCAAGTAGAGATTTCAACTATTTGCACCCAGACACACAAAGTATAAAGTACAGTTTGAAGACAAGTTCTACCATTAATTCTCATAGTATAACTCCTTGAGGACAGAGGTCCAACATGGGGAGCAAGTGCACAGTGACTACTGTTGTTGATTTAACAACTGACACTCTTATGACGTCAGTGATCACCCAAGGTTCTTTACATGAGCTGCCAAGGGCTTAGTGGAATCTTTTGGATCCCTTATATATAGAATCATGTCATCTGCAAAGAGGGATAGTTTGACTTCTTCCTTCCCAATTTGTATCCCTTTGATTTCTTTTTCTTACTTAATGGCTCTGGCAAAAACTTCCAGGACTATATTGAATAGTAATGGTGATATTGGACATCCTTGTCTGATTCTAGATCTCAGTGGGAATGCTTCCAACTTTTCCCCATTCAATAGAATGCTAGCTGTGGGTTCGTCACAAATTGGTTTGACTGTTTTAAGGAATGTTCCTTCTGTATCCAACTTGCTTAGAGTTTTCATCATGAAAGGGTGTTTTATCTTATCAAATGCTTTCTCTGCATCTATTTTCTTCCTTTACCATATTTTGTAGTGATGACCATGTTTCTGTATGCAGCACATCCTTGAGCATCTTTTGCAAGGCTGGATGGGTGGTGACAAATTCTTTTGATTTCTGTTTGTTATGAAAGGTCTTTATTTCACCTACATTCATAAATGAGAGCATTGCAGGGTACAGTATTCTCGGTTGACAATTTTTTTCACTTAGAACTTGGAACGTATCTCGCCATTCTCTCCTAGCTTGTAGGGTTTCTGATGAGAGTTCCGCTGTGAGTCCCGTTGGAGATCCTCTGAAGGTAATCTGGCATTTCCCTCTTGGACATTTTAGAATTTTTTGTGTTTTACTGTTGAGAGTTTGATTAAAATGTGTTGTGGTGAAGATCTTTTCTGGTCATGTCTATTTAGGAATTCTATGTGCTTCCTATACTTGGATGCCCCATTGTTTCTCCAAATTGGGGAAATTTTCTGTTATCATTTTACTAAAAAAGGCCTTCTAATCCTTTTTCTCTTTCCACACCTTCAGGAACTCCTAGAACCTGTATGTTGGGTCGTTTGATAATATCCTGTAGATTGCCAAAAGTGTTTTTCAGCTTTCTAATTTCCTCTTCTTGTTTTTTGTCTGACTGTAGAATTTCCTGCAATCTGTCTTTTAAGTCAGATATTCTTTCTTCTGCTTCTCCAATTCTGTTGTTAAGGCTTTCCACTGCATTTTTTATTTGTTCTATTAATTCTTCATTTCCAAGATTTTACTTTTTCTTTAAGATCTCAATTTCATGGGAGAAATTTTCTTTCATATCATGTACGGATTTCATTAGTTTGTACATTTGCTTCTGATTACTTTTATGTAATCTTACAATCAATCTTTGAATTCCATTTCTGGCATTTCTTTAAATTCTTCATCTTCACAGTCTAGTTTTGAAGTGTTATGCTCTTTTGGGGGCATGTTGTGTCTCTTATTCTTGTTTCTTGAATTGGTGCATTTATTATTCAGCGTTTGTGTAGATATTCATTGGTTTCTTCTTTTTTTTTTTTTTTTTTTTGCTACGGCGGGTTTTAATTTTGGACTATGTCTGTGTGGATTAGTAGAGTGCCTGCTTTCAGGGAATACCTAGAGGCATGTGGTAGTTGTGGCCAGGGAGCTCTGTTCAGTGCTCCAGGGTGAAGGGAGTGTTAAGGTGACATCCAGGTTGGGCATTGTAAATCTCTCTCTCTCTCTCTCTTTTTTTTTTTAATCAGAGGTGAGGTTTTTCTGTTGCTATAGACTCAGCTCATTTTCTCCTCAAAGAAGACCAGTGCCTGGGCACTAGCCCCAGTGATTATATTATTCTTCTACTCTGCCACAAGGACCACACGAAGGATTTGTGCAGCCCTCAATGTCAACTCTGATTCCCTCAGCAATGTCCCTCACCAGGTAACCAGGGAGCACTAAGCATGTGGAGCCTCCCACAGTTACTGCCCAAAGTCCCAGCCACACCCTGTGCCTTCCCACACAGTCTTGGTGTTTTCACATTCCTTGCACATAAGCCTCCCACAGTCATGAGCACCCAGCCCCCATCAGTTCTCCCCACCAGACTCAGGAGTCTCTGCTTGGCCGGTTGCTGGGCTCAGACACGTGCTGGCACGGCTGTTATGTATGTCCAAAATGGCACCTGCTCTCTATCAGCTTGTTATAGGACACCATTGCAGGGTGATCAGGAGAGAGAAACATGCCTCCCTCCCTTTTTTTCTTCCTTTAGTTTGGCAGGTACACTATCCCCACAGGGCTCCAAGCCAGATTTCCCCCAGGCTCTTCCTGCAGCTTTATCACCAGTGGGTTGGGCTGCTGCAGTCTGGTCTCACTTCTCTCCAAAGCTGCTGTGGAGCCTCTCAGCTGCTGAGGTCCTGATTTGTGCATGCCCACACCCTCCACATAGATCTGCTGTGTCCCTCTAATTTGTGTCGAGTTCCCTCTGCACTCTCTCCATTTTTTTTAAAACTATCTTCTCCAAGACTAGAGCAGGAAGCTCCCTCCTTACTCTGCCATCTTTTTTTTTTAAAGATTTATTTATTTTACTTGAAAGTCACAGTTACACACAGAAAGGAGGAGAGGGAGAGAGAGGGAGAGAGAGAGAGAGAGGTTTTCCTGGTTCACTCCCTAGATGGCCACAACAGCCAGAGCTGCACCAATCCGAAGCCAGGAGCCAGGAGCTTCTTCCAGGTCTCCCACGAGGGTGCAGGGGCCCAAGGATCTGGGCCATCTTCTACTGCTTTCCCAGGCCATAGCAGGGAACTGGATCGGGAGTGGAGCATTCGGGTCTTGAACCAGTGTCCATATGGAACGCCAGCTCTGCAGGCGGTGGCTTTACCTGCTATGCCACAGCACCGGCCTCCTCTCTGCTATGTTAATCGTCCAACCATTACATGTTTGGTCTCCCCAATCAGTAAAATAATGGCATATTTATTTCCATTTCTTATGAGGGTAAAGTTAAGGCCTCCAAAAAGTGTCACTTGCTTAAGGCCCCATAGCTAGTGTTTGGCTAATGTACCTGAAAAGGTAGCAGAAAATGGCCCAAGTCCTTGGGACTCTGCCACCCATATGAGAGACTTGGAGTTCCTGGCTCCTGGCTTCAGCCTGGCCAAGCCCTGGCTGTTGCAATCAATTAGGAAATGGACCAGTAGATGATAGGTTTCTCTCAGTCTCACTCTCTCTCCCTCTTGTGTGTGTGTGGGGGTGGGGGGGGTGTCTGGAACTCTGCCTTTCAAATAAATATGTTTTAAAGTGACTGCTTTATAGAATGTACTAAATGCAGCCGGCGCCGTGGCTTAACAGGCTAATCCTCCGCCTTGCGGCACCGGCACACCGGGTTCTAGTCTCGGTTGGGGCGCCGGACTCTATCCCGGTTGCCCCTCTTCCAGGCCAGCTCTCTGCTATGGCCCGGGAAGGCAGTGGAGGATGGCCCAAGTCCTTGGGCCCTGCAGCTGCAAGGGAGACCAGGAGAAGCACCTGGCTCCTGGCTTCGGATCAGCACGATGCGCTGGCCACAGCGGCCATTGGAGGGTGAACCAATGGCAAAAAGGAAGACTTTTCTCTCTGTCTCTCTCACTATCCACTCTGCCTGTCAAAAAAAAAAAAAAAGAATGTACTAAATGCCACTGAATTGTTCATTTTAAAATAGGTTTTTTATGCTATGTGGACTTGATATCAATTTTTTTAATGCTATTTTTTTTTGACAGGCAGAGTGGACAGTGAGAGAGAGAGACAGAGAGAAAGGTCTTCCTTTTTGCCCTTGGTTCACCCTCCAATGGCCACCGCGGTTGGCGCGCTGCGGCCGGCGCACCGCACTGATCCGAAGCCAGGAGCCAGGTGCTTCTCCTGGTCTCCCATGGGGTGCAGGGCCCAACGACTTGGGCCATCCTCCACTGCACTCCCGGGCCACAGCAGAGAGCTGGCCTGGAAGAGGGGCAACCAGGACAGGATCGGTGCCCTGACTGGGACTAGAACCCGGTGTGCCGGCACCGCAAGGCGGAGGATTAGCCTATTGAGCCGCGGCGCCGGCCTCTTGATATCAATTTTTAAAAATAAGAAAAAAGGTTGAGAAAGATTTGAAAGGTGTTTGGAAGGAAAAAAAGACATTTGCTTACAGGCAGGTGGGGAGGTGGAGTGAGAGCTCTGGTTTGGATATCTGGATAGATAGCTATATCTGCAGATTGATGTAATCTCTACTTAGGAAAACATAGAATCTTAGACAGAATGGGCACTCACAGAAAGTTTGCTCATTTTCTTATATTTTTACTTTGTTTATAGAACAACAGATTGATAAGTCAAGGAATGTCCTAAGTACAATGCAATTGGATATTAAACATTGCTAAACACCCATGATTTTCTTGCAGGGACAAACTGGATGAGAATTGCCTGGAGTTTGTTCAAAGGAGAACTGTACTGAAAAGCTATTGGCTGATGAACTGATTAGCCTCTAACAAAGGACCTACTCACAGAGCAGCTTCTCCATGAATATTTTTGTTCCATAACCAATCTAGATGGGTGTCCCTAAAGGATGAGTAAATGGGTCAATTCCAGTTCCATTTTGTGAGTATGCTCATTAATAACCCAGAAAAATAATAAAGCCACAAAGAAAACATATCAAATTCTCAGAAAAGAGGTAGAAGCAGTAACTGACACCATGAATGACAGACTTGAGATTTTTAAAGGTCATATGAGATGTCATTCTAAGGAATTAATCCTAGACTTGAGGAAAAACATTTCACAAGAGATGCTCATTACAGCAGTATTTATAATAGCACAACCTAAATACTCAATGAGAGAAATGTTTAATCTACCATACAACTATATCTGATAATAGTGAATATTCTTTTACAATAAAACATATTAATAGGAGAAATGCTTACAATATGTTAAGAGAAAAAGGAAAGAATCAAATTGATATACACAGCAGCATCCAAGAATGCCTTCTAAAGCTTACATACCGTGGGGGAAAAAAAGTATTAAACAAATGTTAGCAATAATTATGTATGGGTGATGGAACTAGCAATGACATTATTCCTTCTACCTGTGTACTTTACTTTCCAGAGTTTCTTTAATGAGCATAGAATTTTATTAAAAATAATAAACATGCAGAAGATCCAGAAATAGTTTTTGATCTACAGCCATGAGCCCAAACAACTAAATGCATTCCAATAGGAACAAACATGAAGTTCTGGGATGAAGGTTTTTTAAAAACAAAAATGCCAAGTTTAAGACTGGAGCAACAGTGCTTAACAGCAGTTCCTATGGAAATAAAAAGTCAAACCTAGAAATTAACTCAGTATAAATTTGTTATGAGCCAACAGTGACTTGGCTGAGGGGAAAAGATGGCCATAATACAAACTTTGGATATTTTAATATAATTTGTATGCAAAACAAAGGCAGTAATAATATTCTCACTGTGCTGTGTGAGTTGAACTACCCCTAGAATATCATGTTCTGCTTGAGCTTGAGCTATTAAAAATTTAAAAACAAAAGATGTTGGAAACTGGAAAGCAGCCAACAGGATGAGGCATCAGAAGCACAATGTTCAGCACTGGCTCTCACACTCAGCACATCACAGTCACCTGGAGGCCTTATTAAAATGCAAATTCCTGGGGCCCCTCCCATAGTTTCTGATTCTACATGTCTCAGGTGGGGCCAAGAACCTGTGTTTCTACCTAGTTCCCACATAATGCACCAGTGCTTCTGATCTGAGGACCACATTTGGTGACCCACTGGCATCGTGAACTGACTGAAAGATTTCAAAGAGTGACAGAATAAGAAAGAGGTCTTCCATTTGCTGGTTCACTCCCCAAACAGCTACAACTGCCAGGTTTGGGCCAGGCCAAAGCCAGGAGTTGCCAGGAACTGCATCCAGGTTTCCCACATAGATGGCAGGGGCCCAAGTACTTGAATTATCATCTACTGCCTTCTCAGGTGTATTAGCAGGAAGTTGGATCAGAAGTGTGGCAGTTGGGACTCCAACTGACACTCTTAGGCAATGTCAGGATCACAAGCAGTGGTTTAACCTGCTGCACTACAACACTGGTTCCCAAAAACACACCCTTGTGAAATGAGACTTCCAGGGATAGTGTCCCAGCTCTTCCCCTGGGCGAGCTGGGTGACCTTGGGCACCCTGGCTTGCTCTCTGTGTGCTTGAGTTTTGTCATCCATTAAAAGAAATAATTGTACCTACCTCCCTAGGGTATTATGGCATTGACATAGTTCATATTTGTAAAGTGTTCAGAACATCTAGTCTGGCATATAATGTCTGTTAATTTAACATGAGGAACACTAGAGTTGTTTCATTTGAAACAGAAAAGCATTTGAAGATCTTCAAACACTGGCAGGGCTTTTAGGTGAGAGACTTATCCTGCATAGTTATGAGGGCCAGATGTGGAAGTGACCAGGAAGGAGCCTTTGCATCTCTCTGAAGACAGGCTCTTTGCAGAGGGAGGAGCAATGCAGTCAGTGGCCTGGGTGAGTTCTGAGGGACCCCATCATCACTCCGGGCGCCCGCCTGTGAGACAGGCTGACCTGAGGACTCACAAAGGGTGAGACAAGCTGGTCACTTAAGAAGCATTAGCCAGTTCTAGAAACACAGCCTCAGGGTCCAGGGATTTCCAGCTGAACTCACTCAAAGTTCTCATGTGGCACCAGCCCTACAGCACCAGCACCTGAGAACTTGCCAGCAATGCATATTCTCAGGCCCCACTTTATACTCTACTCAATCCCAAACTTGGAGGTGGGAGGGGAGGGGCTAGGACATGTATAACATGCCTGCGGGACATGTTTGGTGCTGAAAATATCACAAAGGCAGTACTGAATCGGCTCAAACCCAGAAAATCCCAGATCCACAGAGAAAAGCAACCACCTTACCATCTTGTCCCCAGCAGGGACGGCCCTGGGGCAATGGGGGACACACAGGCAGAGCTGCACCTGCAGCAGCTGAGAGGTAGCAGGCTCCCAGGCCCACCCACTTCCCTTCCCCACCTTCCTAACCAAGAGCAAACCCTAGTAAATGATGCAGACAATGCAAACTGAGCCTCACTCCCTCAGTCACCCTGGCACCGGCTGCTCCAGCCGAAGCCTCCTCATCCCACAGGACAGTTGCTGGTAACAGGTGTGGACAGCTTGGAGCACCCATTTCCTGCTCCAGGAGCTCTGCTAGGTACTGTAGGTGCAGTGACTCCTTTAGTCCTCGGGTCACTGAGGTAGGCACGCATCTCCCCATGTGCAGATGCAGAAACTGGGGGTGAGAGACATCCAGAAATCCCCCAAAGGGTCACGCAGCTAATAAGGGGCGCACGTTGGCTGGACCCTAGGCAGGCTGTCTCTAGTGTGTCTTCCTAACCTTTGTGTTTGACACCCTGTTCAAGCCAGTGAGAGAAAGAAGACACCAGTATAATGAAGTCCATTCCCTTGGTCTGTGTGTGTGCAAAAGAGACTGAGAGACACAGAGGCAGGGAGAGGGGGCCTGAGAGTGGGTGTAAGCTCAGGACGGGCACGTGGGAGCTGGAGGGGGCGGTTTCTGTGCTGTTTTGTGCCCTAGTGCCTCTGGCAAGCCCAGGGGTGGATTCAGGCAGCAGAGCGATTGCATTCTTGAGCAGTGATGCAGATACGCTGGCCCTGTAATGGGGAAGGGCAGCCGACTGCGCGACAAAAGCCCTTTCTTCTACACAACGATTTCAAATGAATGCACACAGTGCAGCAGAAGTGCGTGCGAGGGACAGTTGGACGCCGAGTTGTTGAGACTGGCGGGTGAGGAAGCACGGATCGTGCCTGGAGATGGACAGGGGAAGAGAGCAAAGGGCAGAGTGCGGGGCCTCCGTGTAGCCTCCTGGGCCGCCTCCCTCAGCTCCTGAGCCTGCAGCACCTTGACGAACACTTCTCCCAAGGTCCCTGCGCTCCTGTGCCGTGCTAGGAGGGTGAGGCCCCTGCAGAAAAGCAATAGCCACTGAGCACCTCCGGATCCCACCCCTGGCACTTCCTGTTGGAAATATTTGCAATGGAGCTTGCGGAAGTAAGGCCAGCATGCACACACAGCACACTGCACTGCGGCTTAACGCAAGGAAGCCCGGGCAGCTCAAGCCCACTGGGGAAGCTCTGGGGGTCCAGTGAGACACAGCCTGCAGACATGAGGGCGCTGGGACAGGGCCACCTCAATTCCCACCCACTGTCCACTGAGGGAGGCTGCGGGAGGTGTGCTAACAACCTCACACGTCAGGCCCTTGGTGTGGGTGGCAACGCAGGATCTACAGGAGAGAGAAAGCTCTTGGGCACTCTGTAGGAGCCTGCATCGGGAAAAGACACAGGTGTGCAGTGAGGCGGGAAGGAACGCAGGCCCCAGCCCCAGAGCACAGATGATAGGGTGAGGCTGAGAATTTGTATCTCTGTCAAGTTCCCTGCTGGGCTGACCTCACCTTGAGAACCACCCCTCGAGAACCTCTGGGCTCAGGATGTGCTCAGTGCAGGTACCAAGTGCACACCTGGGGAAATCCAATACCCAGCACAGACAGAGCTTACAGGCAAAGTCAAAGAGGCGAGCTACACCTCCCTCTTCTCCACTTTTCCCACCTCCCTCAAAGCCTATGCATGGCACTCACAGACCTGTGGAGTTGGGACCGTGCCACAGAGCTCTGTGCCCCTGCTGTGGCCAAAGTGAAGGTCACTTCCTTAAGCTTCCTTAGGCTGCTACCTTCCTGTGAGTTTCACCCTGGTGTTTTTCTCTACGTGTGTCCTAACACTTTTAGGTCTTGGGTGCAAAGAGCACAAATAAATATTGCAGAAGGGAGGAAGCCTTTGGCTACGAAATTGAATCCAGCTGGAGATGAGCTGAGCCCAGGAAGCTTCTCCTCGCCATCTGACCCACAGCCGGCCAGGGTGGCTGAAGGTGGTGCCGAGTCCCTCTCCTGCCAGACCTCGGAATCACAGCGTAGTGACCTTGAGATCCTCCTCTGCCGCTCTGCCAAGGGCAAATCCTCCCAAAGACACCCCCCAAAACATGTTTGCATCGCCTCACACTCACTTAATAGCTATGACAACGGGAAAAAAATAGCAGGCCTCCTGTCCTTTGCTGCTTGTTTACAATGAGAGCACATTCTTGCTGGGCTCACAGAGCCCTAAACAAAAACTGGTGTTTATTTCCCGATACCACATTTCCACTGGAAACATTCATCCCCGGTTTCACAACACAAGGGCCACCCATGGCCTCTTAAGCGATAAGGGCAGGGAGTAGGAAAGGGCAGAGAGACACAGGGAACAAATTTACTCTTACTGAAGCAGTGATCACCCCCAGAGAGGAGCACGATTAAACTACACGCACACGCTCCCATATTGAGATGCGGTCACTGCCACAAAAGCCCAGGCGTCAGGCCTCAGACCACTGCGGGGACCAAGACCTGCCCAGTCCAAGAGGCGGGTCACATGCAACCCCAAGGTCGACGGCTCTTAGGAGGCACTTCCCCTCAATTAGCTGCAGGCCAGGGCTCCACGGTGAGGGGAAGAAAAGCTTCTGCCTGCCACAAAGCGGAACATTCTCCCAGCTTTCCCAGTGGGTTGCCAAGTGACTCAGCACTGGCCCACTGTGGGCACTATTATTGATGAAAAATCTTCCGCCTGCGTGATATACTGCATACAACACATGCCCAAAGACAGTGCCAAGTCATACCAGGAAGAGAAAGCGAATTATTCACCTCCACTTCAAATGCGAGCAAATCCTTTCTTAATGCAGGGGCTACTCAGTATCAGAAACACAAAGCCCTGAGATGGTTAGAGATTTCCATGTAAGATCCAAGGCATTATAAAGCAGCGCCTCGCCTTTCTTGTTGACTATTAAAAGGCAATCAAATTGAGGACAGCAGAGAAAAAAAGGGCAAAAAAAAAAAAAAATAAATTTTCAAAAACAACCTCAGCGCAGGCTGCAGAAAAGCCTTCCGCTTGCAGGGTTCTTTGTGAGTACTACGAGCTCCACCCAGAGGTTACTTCCAGAACTGCAGGTTCATTTAATTTAGAGAAAATCTGCATCTTCCAGGGGCTGGGGCCAGACCGGCCTCCCAGACTGCTGGAAAGTCTTGGGCAACATCCCTCTTTCTTGCCTTTCATTAAAGGAACTTCTCTGAACTCTGCAATACAAGATATACTCAGGGAACTTGGTGAGATCCAATAGGACAATTGCCTTTGATATATGTACCTGTCGAGGAACTAGCAAAGCTCCTGGCAGGTTGAACTCAGCTCAAAGCAAGCAGCATGTTCAAAGAGTACTTTTAGAAGAAAAACTAGCTCCTGGCTTCGGATCAGCACGATGCGCTGACCGCAGCGGCCATTGGAAGGTGAACCAACGGCAAAAAGGAAGACCTTTCTCTCTGTCTCTCTCACTATCCACTCTGCCTGTCAAAACAAAAAAAAAGAAGAAGAAGAACTGACAGCGCTCATTGAAATAAAATAGAAGACTGGAGAGCAACTCAGAGAGCAAACAGGAACACGTCTAATATTAGGATTGAGAAGAGCCTCCCACAAGAAGGACCCACGGGGCCCATGGACCAACGGGAAAGCACCCACTCACTTGTGCAGCTCACAAGATTGCCCTGGGGCCGTCTCAATCCAGCCTTCTCAGAGAACTGCACTTCCCTGAACACTACCTTGGTAGCCATGCATTTGCCACACACACACTCGCCCCCCACCCTCCACACCGGTGGCCCTGTGCTAATTCATCCACATAGCCCTGCAACCTTTGAGGGGTTAGGCTAAGAGGAAGGCCCCCGATATGCTGAGTGTCCGCCTTCCTAGTGCACGGCACACTCTGTTCCAGATAGCACAGGCTAGCTCAGCACATCACTGAAGCCTTACAAAGCAGCAATATGTTGCTGCCCAAAGTTCCATCTACCATCTGGAGAGCTTCCCATCACAGCCCGTGGGCTCGTGCCTCCATCAGCTTGTGCCTTCCATGACTTAAGACAGCTCTGACAGATTTTTGAGAGGGGAAAAAAAATCAAACTTACCCTTTGTCTTCTTCCAACACTCCTCCCCCCCACCACCACCCAAGTTCTTCCTTCAGTATCAACACTCAACAGCCTTTTCACGTCTATTGACAAAAAGATCTAAGGCAATGTTTATCCAACTCGTGAGGATTACAGTTCTAGAAAACATCCTTGCACATTCTCATTTCAACAAGGCTTGGCATTCCCAGAGTGTTGCCCTCTGTGTTTGTTAACCAGAAGGCAAAAGTCTCCGTGCTTGTGTAACTCGGTATGATGCCAAGCAGCCTTCCCAGGGCCTACCTAGTGAGGGCAATCACCCAAGAGACTGGAAAAATTCACAAATGTGCACCCAAGACCCATAGACCAGATCTTGCTTGGGGGGAGGGGACTACAAAGCTAGAGCGTGCCGGGGGTACTCTAGGTGATCACTCTCAGCATAAAGGTGTTTCAGAAACACCTCTCTAAAGAAATGCTCCTGATTAGTCTCCTAGCTGCAGAGTGGCCTCCACTAAGGGTGTATGTACCAGATGTGTCTTACCCACTTGAGCTTAGCTCCATCAGAGCACCTGGAATTCAAGATGGACACCCCATTCTTTATTTTTAAACAGCATAGTTGATATTTATTCATTTATTTCCCTATCTTGTTGCACAGTTTCAGAAAACTTTACAAGGCCCTGCCCATGTCCACTTCTGTTAGGAAAGACTTTTGAATTCCAACACAACGCTCTATCATGAATCTGATCTGCGTTTCACAGCCATGCCAGTGAGGTCATTTGTGCAACATGAGGGAAGTCAATCTGTGTGGTTACAGGAAAGGATTTGCCCCAAGACATTTGCATACATCGCGCCCAGAGCAGGACACATGGCCAATATGGGTTTTTCTTCTTCTTTGTGTCTTGAGGGCTCATTTGCCAGCTGCTCCTCGTGGCTCCCCACTGCTCTGCATTCTGCAGTATCCAATGATAGTTTAAGGCAAAATTCACTAGGCAGCAAGCCATGGTGCTCTTACGGATCGCAATTAGGAGAGGAGGAAGGGCTGAATTACAAGGTGTCAGAAAATGCAGTTCGAGAAAGCAGCAGTCAGATCTTATTTTTCTCTTACTTGCTGGTGATGAAATCTATGTATTCGTCCAAAAGCAGACACCTAACTCTGGGGTCATTCAGAGTCAACAGCTCAGTCAATATAAAAATCAACTACACAGTCAATGTCAAGCATAAAAATCTATTAAACCCAAAGTCTATTTTTTAATCAAAAGGAACCCTTACCTTTTCTTTGGCTTTCCTTTTTGTCCCTGCATCCATCCACTCATTTTCTTTCTCCAGCATGTCAATAAAGGCCCAGCGAACACCTTCAATCAATTCCTCCATCTACAAAAAGATATCCAAAGATGCAGAGTCAAAGCAAAGAAGCTTCAGATGAGATTTTTTTTCTGCGACCATATTGGCTTGAATGAGAAGTTATACAATGGTCAGTGTGGTGAGAAAGAGATTCTTTCACCTTGACTCCATGCTCTGGGAGCATTTCTTATCCTAAGACAACACTCTTCTACCCACCGCTAAAAGATAAGGAGCCATTTCTATCCAGGAGAATAATTTGATGGTCTAGCTAAAAAAGGATTGTACGGGGGAAAGGAAAGCATTGTAGGCTGTGACTAAGAACCTGTCTGTAGCAATTAAATGGGTCCATCCTAAGCACAGTAGCAACTAATTTCAATGGTTGAATAAGGGCCTGGGAGAAACAAGCAAAGGCTGTGTACTTCAGAGAGGCATTGTAGAACATCATGAAGGAACACTGCAATGTGCTGGTTAAACAGAACAAGCAGGAAGAGCCAGTACCCCAAGAGACACTTTTCCAAGATGAATCAGACTTATGTCAGGACCCCAATTCCTTCCAAATTGAGCACCAGCAGTTAAACCAAATGCTTGGCTGTTCTCTATCACTTTCCTACTCTCCTCCCCACTCCCTTGCAGCTCAAAAAAGTTTTGTTAACTCAAATCTAAAATGGTAAGGTCTAAAGTGAACTTATGCAGGGACATCTTCTGCAAGACTTGTTTGAAAGCATGTGAACAGCGAGGCCAACCCCATGCTGAGGCTTTGCTGCCTGGATCTTTAGGCCAGCAGAGAGAACTGGAAGAAAAGAGATGTGGACACCTAATCAGAAGATGCGGCAGTGTGAGGAGGTCCTTCCTGCCTGTTTATGGAATCCCACTGCCCTACAGTGATGCTTTGGCTTTTTTTAAAAAAATCAGTTTTGTTTTAAAAGGACACTGAGAGATACAAAGATCTCCCATCTGCTGGTTCACTCCTGCAATGTCCACAACAGATGGGGCTGGCAAAGACCAACGCCAGGAGCCTGGAACTCAATCTGAGTCTCCCACATGGGTGGCAGGGACGTGATCACTTGAGCCATCAACTGCTGCCTCCCAGGGTGCACATTATCAGGAAGTAGGAATTAGGAGTGAAGCTGGGACTTGAACCTAGCACTCCAATACAGGATGTGGGTGTCCCAAGAGGCATCTTAACTACTAAGCCAAATTACTGCCTCTATTTTGGCTTTTGTAATGGGACACCCAGGAAAGAATAAATACTGGGTTTGGGCATAGAAGTAAACTTTACATTTGAGATTATGTAAATCAATCTTTAGCATAAATTCTAGAAGGGAAGAAGTTTAAATGTTTCCTTTGTTCTATAATGAATTGTGAGCATGAAGCTCAAAATAATTTTTTTCTGTTTAATAAGTTTTTAGCTATGTTTTCAGTTCAATAACAGTTGTAAGGGAACCAGAGCTGTAAATCAGTGGGCTGGGTTCCATCGTATGTAAATAAGAACAAACAGCAGATGGAAGGGGGTGGGAGGAGCTTCACAGCTATTTCTTCTCAACTTAGTAAAAACATTAGAAGAAGAGAAACTTCAACTTTGGATTGGAGCAGGATAAAAACACAAACTGATGGCAGAGCAAAGGTCTTTAAAAAGCACTAAGTCAGTGGTTCTCAGCTTTGTCTATACATTGAGATCTTTGGGGGGAGCTTTTTTAAAAGCAGTCTGACCAAAAAAAAAAAATCAAGAAAAAAAAAAAAAAAACGAGGCCCAGGTGTCAGAAGACTGACATCACTGGCCTAAGGTCCAGCCTGGACTGTGGGCATTTATAAAGCTCCCAGGGGATTCTGATGTGCAGCCAGGGGTGAGACCCTCCGCACTAGGGGAAGCCATTTATTTTACAGATAAGGAAATGAGGTGTCAGGAGAGTCGATGATCTACTCAGGCTCATTCAGCTCACAAGGGTCAGAGCTGGGCTCTGATGACCATGAGCTGAAGTGACCGTTGTGAGCAACAGATGCTCCCCCTGTAAATGAAAGGAAAATGCTAGAGAATCGGAAGGGAACCAGCTGAGAGATACTGACATCACTACTTCCAATAGAAAACTCACATAAAGAGCATATGAAAACAACAAGGCCAACTCCAGGGACCAGATCTTTGGCCACTGCAATCAGTGGCATCCGTATGTCCCCATGACCTCATCACACAGCAGCACACATCAACCAGACCATCACCTCCACACAGAACAAGCAAGGATAGAAGAGGGTAACAATGATGGAACGCAGTAAACTGATCTCAGAAATTCAGTGACCATAGGAATGGGACAAGGAGATTCATTTCATGTGGGCAGCTGAGGAAATCAGAGAGAGACAAATTCCTGGGCTTCAGGCACAGGCAGTGCAGTAAATGCTGCTGCCACGCTCCAAGACTGTGGTTGTTGGAAGAGAAAGCAGGTTGGAGATGGAAGCCAGACTGCAGTGGGTGGGGAGGGCATGAGAAGTGGAGACGGCAAGTTCTGGACAGCTGGGTCAAGGAGTTTGCCCATGAAAGAGGGAAAGCAAAGCTAGGACAGAAGTGGACTCAAGGTAAAGGAGGGGTCTGCAGGTTTGGAGGCTACATTGTGTGCATTTGTTTGTTGTTGCTGCTGAACACTTGAGCTGTGACTGTGTTTAAATACCAATGGGAAGGATCCAGTAGAAGGAAGAGGCTGAACTTACCAGAGAGAAAGCCATGGTGGTCCCTGAGAGAGCCAAGGGAGAGAAGCAATCCAGAGACTCCATGGGATGACTCACCATGGGCATGAAACAGGGGTATGAGAGCAGCAGAGAATAAAATGATGGACAGGCATGCAATAGGGTGCACAGATCAGAAAGTTGAGAGTTCTAGGACAGTCATGTCTTTTCTCCATGAAATGAGATTGAGATACACTTAAAGGGAGGTTTCTCTAAAAATCCATTTTCTTAGTTCTGTGCATCCCGGCAGCTTGAACATATTGCTAGGAAGACAGGTATTTACAGATGATTACACAAAGGGCAATAAAAGGCTTCCTCTCCATACCCTGGCCAGCACATAGAGACAACGGGAGACACCCAGAGGAGGAGTGAAACACTCAATGTGTCCGAGGAAAATATTTATCAGGGATAATGCATAGGAAAATTGATCCTTGAGTATGGCTTAAAATAAATTAATAACCATTCTGCAAGCCAAGGAGATCTTTAGCAAGTTTTTGAATTTATGGACTCCTGTGGCGAATGTGAAAGTAATTGTGCCCCTATTCTCTTTGAGACATTTTTATAAAGTATGTGCTTATTAAAATGGGCCTGAATGCTTCCAGATACTTCTCTCTAAGCAACTTGCTTTCACAGGATCCTTCCTGGCCATTCTTAGGCCTTAGAATGGCTATCAAACTCATTAAAATTGAAGCATTTTACATTGTTTTTTGCAAAGCTCTTTATCTGTAAGCCACTGCTTGTCATTCCAAATGTAAACAAAAAGAGGCAAAAAGAATTCAGACCACTGCCCACAGCTTACATAAAGCATAATAGTTTATTCACATACAGGCTCCTTCTCCCTTGCCTTCTCTTCCTACACCCAGAGACCTCTGCCTTCCCTAAATCCGCACTCTGATAACTCAGTCTCTGTGGCCCTCATTTATGTCACAACATAAGTCAACACTGACTTGCCTTCTGGTTTCCCCAGGGCCTCAGGCGTCTTCTCAAGCACCTCTCAGCCCCACCCACTTGTTTTGTTTTGTCTGGCAGACTTTACAGATTTACTGCAAAACCTATTCTGTAAAATGGTGCTGGGATAGCCCAGCAGACTTCAAGAACAAAGGAAATCTTTGAAGATGATTAACATCATTGGCTGGTATGTCAATGCAAATAAGAGAAATAATGATTTTTGCATGTGGGAAGTAGCAAGCCCAATCACTGAAAAATTCTGATTTTTATCTTTAGACTACTCCACAGCATCACATAACAACATTGCCTTCAGTCATGTTCCTGGAGGCAGCAAAAGCCTGCGATCATTTTAAAATAAGAAAAAACAGAGACAAATAGCCTTTCTCTACGAAACCTTGACCTAACACCCCAAATAGCCAGCATGTAACATTAATAGAAATCACTTAAAGTGGAAGTCATAAGGTTAAGTTACCCAGAGAAAATAATTCTTTAGCGTCAAAGATCAAAATCTAACACGTAAAATTTTACTCTACTGTTATTACTGTAAAATCTGCAATATTCAGAGTAAGGGCACTCCAAACAAAGCAGCAATTTACTAAGCATCTATTTATTTTGGATTTTATGGATCTACACTGTGAAAATACAGTTCATTTGGTTGGTCTATGGGTAAACAAAGAACAGTTTTTTTCTCAAACTGCGTTATTTCAAAGTAGGTTATCGCTTTTCATTCTCTCACCCCAGGATTCCACCAATAGTGGTCTTCATGAGACACCGGACACTGGTGACGCACACCTGCGTGTGAATGCACATATTACCCTTCCACTAAGGGCTGTTCAAAGAGGAGATCTGTTTCTTCTATTTTAGTGAGCTATAAGTTACCTCCCTCCCTTCTCTTTGGCTCTCTCCTTACCTATTCTCTTGCACATGGAGGTAGGAATGCTGTGCTTTCTATAAATGGGTCACGATGATTCTATTGCGCATTTGAAGAACATATGTGTACATTGGTTTCAGGAGGAAGGATCAGTAAATCCCACTACCAGTTGTAGTGTCCCCTACCGTTTTGCTCTGGCAATAAAAACACCCTACAAATACACTCACCTATATCCATGAACCCCTAAAACTTAAACCTACACTTTCAGTCTCTTCTCTGAGTTCCTGTTAAGCTTATAATCAGAACAATACATGTATATGTTTAATTGCTTTTCCATTGATATTTGGTATCCCCAAAATAATATCAAACTCATTCATAGATGATGTACGATTTTCCAGATTTAATAATATGGAAGTTGAGAAAAGGGGGAAAAAAAACAACATGGTCTCCTTTTTATGTAATATCATTTTTAAAAAGAAGACATGTTCTGATTCAGTAATGCAAAGCCTGAATCCATCTATGGAGCTCATGCGTGAGTAACAAATTCATCTTTATATTAGGGGGCAAGGTTCAAAGCAAATTTCTCTGGAATGACTGCGGCCTACAACAGATTACCAACTTTAGTGGAAATCAAATGACTTGGAAAGTTAGCCTAGTCCATTCTGAGAATGGTGATGTCAACCTGGCCCAGGACAACTAAGAATGATTTAAAAAGTATATACTACATATCTGGTAGATATAATTAATAGACTAACAAAGTTCTGAAAAAGAAAACAAACAAAAAAAACCACTGTGTATATCCATCTTAATGTAAAATTTCTTAAAAGTTCAAGGTCAGGTGTGGTGGCACAGTAGGTTAGGTTCTAACTTGAGACATCTATATCCTATATTACAGTGCTTGGTTTGAGTCTTGGCTACTCTGTGCTCTGACACACCTCTCTGCTAATAAAGTGGATGATGACCCAAGTACCTGGGGTCCTGCCACCTACATGGGAGGCCAGATTCAGTGTCTGGCTCCTGGCCTCAGCCTAGCCTAGCCCTAGCTACTGCAGGCATCTGGGGAGTGAACCAGTGGATGGAAAATATCGGTGTGTGTGTGTGTGTGTGTTGTTTCTTTTGAAGAAGTAAAATATTTAAAATTCCTTAACTAAAAGTTGTAACATAGAGGAAGTTTTCTTTAACATATTTAGAAGTTATAAAATCAACAAAATATATTTAATTTTTACTTAGTTTTTAACAGATCCAATCTGATTTATAGATACAATTCTAAGGTCATAGTGATATTCCCCTCCTCCTCCTTTCCTCTCTCCCCTCTATCTTTCCCACCCTTCTTCCTTCTCCCTTTCTCTCTTTTGCTTAGATAGTAAAACATAATATTAAAATATCTTTGGGGACTGGTGCTGTGGCTTAGTGGGTAAAGCTGCGGCCTGCAGTGCCAGCATCCCATACGAGCACAGGTTCGAGTCCCACCTGCTCCACTTCCGATCCAGCTCTCTGCTATGGCCTGGGAAAGCAGTAGAAGATGGCCCAAGTCCTTGGGTCTCTGCACCCACATGGGAGATCTAGAAGAAGCTCCTGGCTCCTGGCTTCAGATCAGCACAGCTCCAACCGTTATGGCCAATTGGGGAGTGAACCATCGGATGGAAGACCCCCCCCCCCCGCCTCTCCTCTCTCTGTGTAACTCTTTCAAATAAATAAATATTTTTAAAAAATCTTATAACCCACCTTTTCCTGTTTCCCAGTGTCCTACTCTGAGAGGGAATGGATCAGAAACCAGAATAATGTTTGCAAGTCTAAACTAGCCTCAGAATGGGCCAGCTTTGGCTATTGGAAGGCAAGGAACTGTGCCTGGCCACTTTCAACATTGGCACCTGTTGGAAGGTGTGCATGCTTTAATTCAGTAATTGAATTTCAGTACAGGATGTTCACATTCCACAGATCTGAAAGGGTCTGCTTCACAAGACTACGGCTGATACTATGTGGCAAAGATAACACCATCCATTGTTATCCAGAGACGTACACGACAAACAAGGAATGTAGGCCAAATGTGTCATCATCGTGGCAGCACACTCAAGGACAAGGGCAAGAGTAGTGTCCACACATTTCAAAATAATTCCCAATGAGCTAGCTAAATTACTTCTTTTGCTGTATGTCATTTTCCCAAAGGTTGCATAAATGAGCTGTCAGGATTAGGGACTGATGATATTTGTTGTAACAAGATTTAGCCTGCAGAGAGTTGTGAAACCTGGAGCTGTTATAGAAATTACATTTGGCTCCTTGAGCAGCTTCATGAGACTCTCCTATGAGCCAGACTTAGCGTTAAGTGATGGGGCAGGTTCTGGAATGTGGCCAGGACAACAGCATTAAAAGGATCTTTATTGCAAGTGAAAACTACCACACTGAACATGCACAGGAGACTAGAAACAGCAAACCTCCCCAGGCACCTCCCTCACTCTCACTAAGATGGATTAGAAAAAGACAATCTCAAACGTGGCAGGAGTTGCCACAGTCTACAGAAGCACTTGGATGTTATGAACCTGCCTTTACTATTCGTGGTAGCCAAGACACACAGTAACAACAGAAGCTAACATTTATGGGCACTTACTATGCACCAGGTATTGTGTTCTCTTACCTACATGGATGATCTCATTTATTCCTCACCACAAAGCAAAGAGGTCAGTACTACTTTTATCCCTATTTGTGATACATGGCAGTGATAGCTTTAATCTATCCCCCTTTTTTTACCCACATCCTTTGCTGTGACGTTTGCAGAACCTCTCACTAAAAATGCAGACTCGATTGTCCTACTCTGTGAATCCGGGCTGGTCTTGTGACTTGCCTTGGCCAGCAGAACGGCAGTCATGCCATTATGCCAGTTCCGAGCCTGGGCCTCAGGAGGCTTCATGGGTTCTCCTTGCTCACTTGCACCTCTGCCGTCACCAGGAAGACAAGCTCAGGCTGGCCGGCTGAAGGAGGTAAGACATACAGAGCAAAGCCCAGTCATCCCAGCCACCTCTGCCAAAGCCAACTTAGATCAACCAACTCAAAAACTTAGGAGCAAGCGCAGCCACAATCAGCAGTGCTGCCTAGGGATGCATCACTGACTCCAGATGCATCAGCAGTAATTGCTTATTGCTCAATGCCAATGAGGTTTCACGACGGATTGGTACCCAACGTTAAGGTAGTAACAACAACAAAATGTGGCAACAGAAATTTGTGCACCCTTCACACATACAACAACAGACTCACACAGGTTACTTCATTGAACCAAATTGGTAAGAGAAGAGCTGGGCTATGTAACTTTGCAGAAAACTAGATGTCATTAAAACCCAAATCATATTGGTTTGTCTTAATTTGGGTAGAAAGTTTCTCTAGAACTTATCTTGATCATCAAAGTTGGTATCATTTAGTAGAGAAACTGAAACCCTAGGAAGCCAGAAAGAATATCCTATTTTTGCATGATTGAAGAGAACTTTATGTGCACAGTGGCCTTACTGAGAGCAATGCTCCTGAGTGGCAGCATCTGCAAGGAACAGAGAAAGCATCAGGATGAGGCCAATGCTATAATGCATGACACTGACCTTCAAGTGACTTCTGCCATCAACGTTTACTCAACCACTGAGAGAAACGGTGAGCAGGGGAACTGGAGGACGTAAAGAATATTAATGGCAGCACATCAATTCAATTATCTTAGCTCACTAATGAGGCGAACTCCTAGTGTAGAGAGGTTGCAAGTTCAAATTCCACCACAGCAATTGGACCCGGGTGGGTTTTTAAGCCCATAACACCAGCTGCGGCAGGATCGGGAAGGAGGAGAAGTCTGTTCACAAGAATTGCTACCAGAATTGCTCACTCACAGAGCAGCTCACAATAATGATAGATAATTTAGGGCATCTATGGTATTACTTGGTGACACGAACAATGTCTTTACTGTAAAGGGGGAAAAGTTACAAGAGTGCAGGAGGAATTAGTAACCTGCTTATATAGTAAATAAATTTTTAAATTTTATTCATTTGACAGAGAGACAAAGAGCTACAGACAGAAAGAGAGCTCTTAGGTGCTGGCTCAACCCCACCAAATACCTGCAACAGCCAAGGAGGGGCGCTAAAGCTGGAAACCAGAAACAATCCAGGTCCCCCACAGGGGTGGCAGAAACCCAATTATGTGGCTCATCACCACAGTTGCCCAGCATGTGAATTAACAGGAAGCAGGAGTCAGGAGCCACAGCTGAGAGCTGAACCCAGGTACTTTGATGTGGGACGCAGGCACCCTAACTGGCAGCTTAACCACTCAACCCAGCTCAATAAAGTCTAAGTCCAAAGTGTAGTCAAAGATTTACTCTGCTCTACTTAGATTAACCTTCATCTTACACGGAAGAGACCACTGACTTTAGCTTTGATTTGAAGGCTGACAGAGACTCTCCCCTCGAGCAAACCTTAGTCAGGCTCCTCTCCAAGCCATCTTCTCAACTAAGCTTCAGTTTGCTTCCCTGCCTGCCCCTGCCACCCCCATACAGTTCTGGCTGGGCCTGTCCAGCCCAGTTCTAGCAAGAATCCTGCTACATCACTTTAGAAGTAATCCCCTACCCTTGACTTGATCACCATGGAATACCTTCAGCAAGAATCCTGTTAAGTTAGATTGGGAATTGACCCACCCTTAATGTCTCCCGTTAGTAATTTTCCATCCACTGACCCCACATTCTGCTCACTGGCCACAATTTCCAGCTGTCTTTGTTATATATGGTACTGCACCTGGTCTTCCTCCCCTATTGCAATAGATTTAACTCCTATTGCAAATAGTCCTCAATAAAGTCTTCCTTAATATTTTTATTTGCTAAGTGACAAAATAATTTTTTTCTTTAAAAAAATTCATCCTATGAAAAAACACAGAAAACTTAACAGAGCACCAAAAATTTTACTGGCAGGATGAAACTACTTGAATAAAGGTAAGTAGTTTGGGGATATAGTATCTACAATGAAATAAAACACAATATGCCTCAATACAGAAGAATATGGCTCAGCCAAAATGTTAGAATACAAACCCCAACTTTACTGAATTTTCTAGAAAATGTCATAGTTAAGGGAAAAAGACCTTTTATGGGGTCAGCCTTGTGGTACAGTGGGTTAAGCTGCCATCTGCAGTGCTGGCATTCCATATGGGCACCAGTTCAAGTCCTGGCTGTTCCATTTCTGATCCAGCTCCCTGCTAATGCACCTGGGAAAGCAGCAGAAGGCGGCCCAAGTGCTTGGGCCCCTGCCATCCATGTGGGAGACCTGGAAGAATCTCCTTGCTTCAGCCTGGCCAAGCGCCAACTATCATGACCATTTGGGGAGTGAATCAGTGTATAGAAGATTTCTCTCTGTGTGTCTCTCCCTCTAACTCTGCCTTTCATATAATTTTTTTCATTTATTAAACTTTTATTTAATGAATATAAATTTCCAAAGTACAGCTTATGGGTTACAATGGCTTCCCCTCTCCCATAACTTCCCTCCCACCCACAACCCTCCCCTTTCCCGCTCCTTCTCCCCTTCCATTCACATCAAGATTCATTTTCAATTCTCTTTATATATAGATCAGTTTAGTATATAATTATAATAAATCTTTAAAAGAAAGAGAAAAAATACTGGAAATTGAGCTCAAAGTGTAAACTGAACCAAAGATACACCTGAAAATCACCTTAGATTAAATCTCTGATAATAAGCTTCTTTTTTTTTTTTTTTTGACAGGCAGAGTTACACAGTGAGAGAGAGGGACAGAGAGAAAGGTCTTCCTTTTCCATTGGTTCACCCTCCAATGGCCACTACAGCCGGCATGCTGCGCAGATCCGAAGCCAGGAGCCAGGTGCTTCTCATGGTCTCCCATGAGGGTGCAGGGCCCAAGCACTTGGGCCATCCTCCACTGCACTCCCAGGCCACAGCAGAAAGCTGGACTTGAAGAGGAGCAACTGGGACAGAATCCGGCTCCTCAACTGGGACTAGAACCTGGGGTGCCGGCGCCACAGGTGGAGGACTAGCCAAGTGAGCTGCAGCGCCGGCCATAAGCTTGTTTCTTATTGTTTACCTCTTTCTTCTAAGAATTACACAAACACAAAAATACAATGTCAACTGATTGGATTTGATTGAATTTTCACTGTATTTATCTTCAAAATACTGAAATATTACAAGCAAAACTTATTCTAACTATTTCCTACGTTGAAAATCCTAAGAAACGGGATGGGTGACGTTTTTTACATAAGAGTTTAATATTAGGACAAAGTATTTTTCAGAGAGAAGCAAGGGCATGGAACCCTGACTTGAGGCTAAATTGTCTGGGCCTGAACCCCATCTAAAACCTTTTTCAAACCATATAACTCAGGGAATTGACTTAAACTTTTTTCATATATAAATATTTTATTTATTTATTTATTTATTTTAGAGGTAGAGTTACAGACAGTGAAAGGGAGAGACAGAGAGAAAGGTCTTCCTTCCATTGGTTCACTCCCCAACTGGCCGCAAAGGCCAGCGCTGCGCCAATCTGAAGCCAGGAGCCAGGAGCTTCTTTCAGGTCTCCCACGTGGGTGCAGGGGCCCAAGGCCTTGGGCCGTCTTCTAATGCTTTCTCAGGCCACAGCTCAGAGCTGGATTGGAAGAGGAGCACCCGGGACTCGAACCAGTGCCCATATGGGATGCCAGTGCCGCAGGCAGAGGATTAACTTACTGCACCACGGCACTGGCCCTGACTTAAACTTTCTAAGCCTCAATTTCCTCATCTAAAAAATGGGGGCACTAACAGCACTTCCCAAGTCATTGTGAGGATTAAATGAGTTCACACAGAGAATGCACTTAGAAGACTCCTGGACACCTAGCTACACTTTGGTAAAACCTAACTACTGCTATCATTGTCAGCACCAGATTTTTTTTTTTTCTGACAGAGTGGATAGCGAGAGAGAGACAGAGAGAAAGGTCTTCCTTTTTGCCGTTGGTTCACCCTCCAATGGCTGCTGCGGCCAGCGGGTCTTGCTGATCCGAAGCCAGGAGCCAGGTGCTTCTCCTGGTCTCCCATGGGGTGCAGGGCCCAAGGACTTGGGCCATCCTCCACTGCACTCCCGGGCCATAGCAGAGAGCTGGCCTGGAAGAGGGGCAACCGGGATAGAATCCGGCGCCCCAACCGGGACTAGAACCTGGTGTGCTGGCGCCGCAAGGCAGAGGATTAGCCTGTTAAGCTACGGCGCCAGCCCAGCACCAGATTTTAAAACCAGGATGTCCGAACTATCACAGGCACACTACTCCCACAGGCACACAATCCCTTCCCTTCCTGGCTTTTGTTAGCACTGTCACCTAACCTCCATGGATGTGGATATCTATATCTAGGGCATTTACTTGCATATTACAGATACAAATTAGCATTAATAAGAACAATTAAATAGGAACGAAAAATAGTAACTGACAATTTTAGACACCCTTCCCACGCATACCTCACCCTCTCTCCTGTCACTGAAGTCATGAACATATGCACTAGGACTTGTGACAGTAGGACGAGAGCATCATTCCTCTTACGTGACAACACCTCATAATTCTCTGCAGAAGTCCTACTTTCATATGTATAACATTCCACAAAAGCTACTTTTTAAATGCTCAGCTAACATGATATATTTTAAAACTTTTATTTATTTGCTTGAAAACTGGCATGACAGATAGAGAGGGAGGAGGGAAGGAAGAAGAGAAAGAGAGAGATCTTCTATCTGCTGATTCACTTCCCAAATGCCCACAAGAGCCAGGACAGGGCGAGGCTTAAGACAGGAGCCAGAATCTCCATCTGAGTGTCTCACATAGGCGGCAGAAATCCAGGTTCCTGGGCCATTGTCTGCTGCCACATAGGAGCATTAGTAGGAAGCTGGATAGAAAACAGAGGTGGGACTTGAACCCAGGCACTCAGATATGGGATTGGCCATCATAAGCCAGACTTAATCTTACATATTTTTCAATTATACTAATACATGATCTTCATGTTAGTACAGTAAAAAATTAAGTTCTATGACATATAAGGTTATGATTTGGGGGTTCTGAAGATTGGAGATGGCAATAGAGATAGAGAGGGGGAGGGAAGGAGGACGTGTGAATATAAAAGTCACAAAATGTCCTCCGCAGGATATATTTAGTTTTGCTCTCAGGGTATTGACCAAAATATTTCTTCAAGGATTATTTATTTATTTATTTATTTGAAAGGCAGAGGTACAAAGAGAGGAGATACAGAGAGATCTTCCATTCACTGGCTCACTCCCCAAATGACCCCAACAGCCAGGGCTGGGTCAAGCCAAAACCAGGAGCCTGGATGGGAAGTAGAAGAGCTGGGTCTCGAACCAGCGTCCATATGGGATGCTGACTCTGCAGGCAGAGGCTTCACCTGCTATGCCACAACGCCAGCCCCAAGGTTTTTAATGTACAGATTTCATATGAAAATCTCTATTTCTGACTACTCTTGAAAACCAAAATAGTAGGCCGGCACTGTGGCTCAATAGGCTAATCTCCGCCTTGTGGTGCCAGCACATGGGGTTCTAGTCCCATTCGGGGCACCGGATTCTGTCCCGGTTGCCCCTCTTCCAGGCCAGCTCTCTGCTATGGCCCGGGAGTGCAGTGGAAGATGGCTCAAGTGCTTGGGCCCTGCACCCGCATGGGAGACCAGGAGAAGCACCTGGCTCCCGGCTTCGGATCAACGCGGTGCACCGGCCGCAGTGCACCGGCCGCAGCAGCCATTGGAGGGTGAACCAACAGCAAAGGAAGACCTTTCTTTCTCTCTCTCTCACTGTCCACTCTGCCTGCGAAATAAATAAATAAATAAATAAATAAATAAATAAATAAATACCAGAAGTCTAGGTGGCACACCTAGGTCTGCATGAAAATAATTGGCTAGAGATGAGTGTCATCTGAATTCTGGATAGCACATTCACTCCCGTTCCCCACTAGCGTGTCCCAGGCAACAAAGTCAAATGCAATTACCATTATCATTACACTTGTCCTGACTTCTGTTTGCATCCCATCAGCTTTCCTCCTGCATGTTATTTAATGTTACTCATTGACTGTCAGACTGCTTGAGCTTGGAACTTGCGGGTTTGACTTGCCCCAGTCCTTCACATCCCATGGGCACGGAACATCTTCAACTTGGCAATTTTACCACGTGCAGTCCCTGAGTCAAGGAGAAGTTCGTCTCCCAAGCACTTGCCGGAGAGGACGGTCTGGAATGTTTCCTCCTCTAAGAAGGCATCCCAGAAAATGGGAAGGCTCCTCACCAGTTTGTGCCTCAACTCCAACCCTCACCCTTGTTCCCAGGCCAGGCCTCTTCATATTGCTTGAGCCCTTCCTCTCTGACAGTAGAGCCTTGCTTGAAACCCAATCAGCCACTGTCCAACATCGCCAACTTCGCAGTCCTGGTTACTCGCACCCTCTCTCCTAGTGACTGAGCCCTGCCATGCTGAGCCCAAGAGATTCTTTAATTCTTTACCCTGGCAATGCCCAATATGGTAGCCACGCTGCAACTGAACACTTGAAAAGTGGCCAGTCCAAAGTGAGATACGCTATAGTACAGGCTATATGTGGGATTTCAAAGCTTAGTATGAACAAAAGCATCTAAGCCATCATATTAGTAACATATTAATTATGCACTGAAATGACAATATTTTAGATAGATTAAAGTAAACAAAATGTATTATGAAAATTAACTTCATCTACTTCCTTTTACTTTTTTTAGTGCCGCTACAAGAAAAAATTAAAATTACGCATCTGCCTTGTATCTGAGTTCTATAACACTGAGCTTCTTTGGACCACAAAGACAACGACTGTCCAAAGAGCTCAGCGGCTCCCTACTCTCACGCCACTGTCCTTTCCCTCAAGTGTAGCAGGCTTGCAGATAATCCCACCTGGGTTAAGGCTCGGCCCTAATCCAGGCAGATAGCCCTTTTCAAAGGAAAATTAAACATTCCAGGGAGAAAAAAATAAACAAGCCTGCAGGTCACACACGAGATTTGGCATAGTCCATTGAAAACAATCTGAATCACAGAAATCGTCAATACTCTGAAAACTGAAGCAGTTAGTTGCACTAATGCAACAGGTCTTAGAAAATGAAATGTTACTGCAGAAGTCAGCAGGCCTGGCCTGCTCTCATGAATCACCAGAGCTCGTTTTTTTGGTGGTAACAGGAGACAAAGGAACAAGGCAAAGGCCTTGCTGCTCAAAGTGTGAAGCAAATTCTTGGGTCCTACCCCGAATCCAAGTCTGAAAGGTACTGATAAAATGCAGGAAGATACTGCATTTTCACAAGAACATTCTCATGTGATTCATGTACCATTTAAGTTTGACAAGTACCTGAGGTTTAACCTTCTGATCATATTCATTTGCTTAGCAAACTTATTTTGGTAAATAAACAACAGCAGCCTTTAGCCTGAGTGAGAGACCCTGGAATTTGCCCCAGTGGGGATCTTTCTGGTTTTTTTTCTTTGGGTTGTAGCTTATAATACAGAATGTTTTTCAAATAAATCAGTGGCTCCAGGTGGTTCTTGGATGGGAGCCCTGTAACTAGGTTATAAAAAGCCAGATATTTCTCTTAGAAGTTTCCAACTTATATATTCCCTGAGGCAAATAGCTTCAGCATAATAAGGGAGGCAAGTAATATTATGTAAAAGGGATCAGTATCCGTGCAACTATCAAGCTACCCCATGGACATCAAAATAAGGGTAGAAACTGCCAAGATCAACTTTATTTTAGAAGGTCACACCCAACACATGAAAAAGGAACTTTTGCACCAAAACTGAGAAAAACAAATTTAATCCACATACTTTTCATATTATTTAAAATTCTTCTACTGCCAAAAACAACTTGTGCTGTATATGAAAAACAAAACCTCTGTCATTTCTTAATTGTTTTTAATATTCTTCCCAGAGCTTATAATGTTACCACTACACTCAGCTGTTAAGTTCTCCACCCATTTACTCAGACCAACATGCAACGGAAAAGATACAATGAAAGCACTGACTAATTTCAAAATCAGACATTAATTCCTCAGTGAAATTATTTGCAAGAGAACCTTCAGGTTCAGATACAGCACCTCAAACTTCACAGAAAATTCCCCTAAAGTGCCCAATGGCAATAAAAACAAATACAGGTAAATGTACTTATATTTATAGTTTTCCAAAGGAAACGTCAGTGCAAGACACACGATGTATTATGTAACGCTACATAACACCAACTATGTGAAACATCATGAGTTCATACATGTTATGCCATTGCCTTTCAATTCAATGTTTATTACCCATCTGCCTCCAAGATGCTCTGATGTTCATATCTGATTGACTTCATGGAATATTTATTAGTTAATCATGCCTGGATATACGAAAAACAAAATTCACATACAACACAATTGGTTAAATCCAAATTTCTAATTCAAAATACACCCTCTCAATAGAAAAAATGAATAATCTGATTTAAAAATGGGCAAAGAACCTGAAAAGACATTTTTTCAAAAAAGATATGCAAAAAGCAAGTAGGATCTGAAAAGGAGCTTGATATCACTAATTGCCAGGAAATGCAAATCAAAAAATAAGAGAATATCACCCTACATCTGATAGTATAGTTATTATAAAAAAAATCAAGAGATAACAAGTGTTGGTGAGGACATGGGAAAAAAGACAGAACACTTGTATACTCTTCGTGGGAAAATAAACCGGCACAGCCATTATAAAAAATAGTCTCAAGGATCCTCTAAAAATTAAGAAAGGAACTACCAATATGATTCAGCCATCCCACTACTGCTTATATATCCAAAGGAAATGAAGAGACATCTATACTCCCATATTCTTTGTAGTATTATCCACAATAGTCAAGCTACTTAATCAACCTAAATGTCTCATCAGTGAACGAATGAAGAAAATATGTATACACACAGACAGCGAAATATTATAAAAAGAAGGAAATTCTCTTCCAGTCCAGCTCTCTGCTGTGGCCCAGGAAGGCAGTGGAGGATGGCCCAAGTGCTTGGGCCCTGTACCCACATGGGAGACCTGGAGGAAGCACCTGGCTCCTGGTTTCGGATCGGCGCAGCGCACCGGCCGTAGCAGCCATTTGGGGGGTGAACCAACAGAAGGAAGACTTTTCTCTCTCTCTCTCTCTCTCTCACTGTCTAACTCTGCCTGTCAAAAAAAAAAAAAAAAAAAGGAAATCCTGCCTTTTGTGACAACATAGATAAACATACAAGACATGTTGCTACATGAAGTAAGCTAGACACTGAAAGACAAATACTGCATAATCTCACTTATATGTAGAACCTAAACAAAAGTTGAATTCATAGAAGCAGGAAGTAGAGTTGTAGTTGCCAGGGGCTGAGGGGGAAATAAGAGATACTAATCAAAGAGTACAAACTTCCAGTTATGAGTAAGTTCTGGGGATCTACCATACAGGCTGGTGACTATGGTTACTAATAATGTGTTATATACTTGAAATTTGGTAAATCTTAACTGTTCTCACCACCTATACATCCCAAATGGTAAACAAGTATGGAGATAAATGTGTTAACCTAATTGCAGTAATAATTTCACAATGTATATCAAATCATCATACAGTACACTTTTGAATATGTACAATTTTCAATTGTCAAATTTGCCTCAATAAAGGTAGAATTAAACACACACACACACAATCTATCTCTCTCTCTCTCTCTCTCTCTCTCTCCCACAGTGCAGCTGAAAGGGAAAGAGCAGATCATGTTCCCACGGTGATGAGCCTCTCTAAATTCATGACCTTGAACCTCACCAAGACCTAGACTTAGACTTAGTTTATTCATTCTCCCACTGCCCTGCATTGTGACTTCACACCACCTCTCCTCTCCTCTAACCTTCAATATCTGTTCATAGATTCCTACCCTCATTTAATGACCTTCCTCTGCCTGTATTTCACTGACATAGTTAAAGAATCCAAAGAGAATACCTATAGAGCTCTGCCTCGTGGAAGGCTGCCATTGACCTGCTGACTACAAGCTTGAAACATCTGGCTAGCTCAAGATGATGTTTCAACATCTGGGGAGCACCACTTACCATCTCCTTCTTGCCTTCTTGGAAGTGCACATCCACAAACATTTTCCCAACAACATAAGGCAGGGCACTTTCAATAAAGTTTACACATTTGTCCCACTGAGGCAGCAATGTTGTAGTCCCCTGGATCACCTGTGGAAGATAATTGATGCACATGAGCTTCCCTTGAATAAAACCTATCATTTAAAAAAATCCAAACAACCTGAAGAAAATAGTCTATAAAACATTGCACACCCAACCCATATACATGTCAGACAGAGGCAAAGGTAAAATCACATGAAGAAAAAAACCTCTGCTTCACCCCAATTATATTTAAAACTCAGTGAAAATATTCTGACAGTGAAAAATAATATACTTCTTCTCTTCCAATTTTTTCCATTAAACCTAGGATCCAGATGATGATGGCTTTTCTGAAGTCACCAGGGACATAAGAGGATGCTGTTCAAGGGTCCAGACAGTATTTCATGTCTACTGAGGAAAAATGTCTCTGGAGAACTGAAGTTCCCCTATGAGAGATCTAGAATCAAAGGGTGATCAAAGTTCCTGACCAGAAGGGTTTCCTTTCTCTACGTAGTACGCCCAACGAGGCAGACCAGGATAACATGGCTTGCCATGAATAACCCAGGGAGCATATTTATATTGTGTCATAGCAAAGCACACACTGGTAAACAGGCAAAATACAGATGTAAACATTTTTCCATCTGTCCCAATTATACATTACAAGAAAACATTTATAAACAAGTGGGGAGCTTCCAAAGCAGGACTTGGAAGGCTCAAAGGTTTATTCATGGGAATGAAACAGAGAAATAAATACAGTTTCAGTTGCTCTCGGAGATTCAGGGTATAGGCAGGCAGTGAGCAAGGGAGCCCTGAGGACGGGGACCGGAAGTGCCTCTTGCACAACAGGAGACCCTGGCTGTCCAAGCAGGGTGAACAGGATTAACACTGAAACGCATCTATCTTTCTTCTGCTTTCTGGTGACATGACCCCTCTCGGAGATAAGGGATGGATCTATTTTTAAAACCTCTACAGAAAGAGATCCTACACCCTTCTTTGGCAATACAATATTATATTTAGCACGTCCTGCCCAAGAAACATCCCCTTATAGCTAACCTCAAATTTTCACATGCTACTTCTTACACCTTTCTGTCCCTCTCATGCGGGCTCTTCACAGTAAGGGTAGAAAGCAGCTGGCTCGCATTTTTATGTGAGCCATAGGAGTTAAAAATACACACACACACACACACAAATCTACTTGTTTTTATCTTAACCCTTTGATATGACCTAAATATACACAGTTGGTTTTATGTTGTTCTCTATAAAGTGACTTCATATTCTAGCAACTTTAGAGGGTCAAATGTATCCAAAATAATCTAAGAGTAATGGCTTACTAAGAATCTCTGTACTTCTAAATTTCTCAAATAAACTAAAACCTCTGTGAATGAAGTAGAGGCTTAGAAGATCTGATACTCACTTCACTTTAAATTGTTATAGAAAGTAAACGCAGACATATTATTTAAAAGCCAAGGGGCCGGCACTGTGGCGCAGTAGATTAAGCCTTTTCTGCCTGCAGCACTGGCATCCCATATGGGCGCCAGTTCAAGTTCCAGCTGCTCCACTTCTGATCCAGCTCTCTGCTATTACCTGGGAAAACAGTAGAACATGGCCCAAGTCCTTGGGCCCCTGCACCCACGTGGGAGACCTGGAAGAAGCTCATGGCTTCTGACTTTGGACTGGTACAGCTCTGGACGTTGTAGCCATTTGGGGAGTGAACCAGGGGATAGAAGACCTTTCTGTCTCTCCTTCTCACTGTCTGTAACTCTACCTCTCAAATAAATAAATAAAATCTTTAAAAAAAAAGCTATAACATCTTTAAGGTCTCTAGTGCTGGGAGAATTTCTCAGATATAAGCTGCAGAAACAAAGATGAGAGGATTGCCTGTGTAAATCCAGAGGCAAACAAGGTAGGGGAGAGAAGGAAAGATCAAGGAGCTAGGTGAGGAGGACAAAGAAAGTACTTCAGACCAATGATGGAGGTCTACAGGAGACAAAAGTGTGGCGGGCCTCTTGGGCCTAGCCGAATTAGGATAGATTCAAAGAGGAAAGATCCACATAAAGTTAAAGCAAATACTCTAATGCCCAAATTAAAAATGAAACTTTCCCACCTAACACATCTAGCACACACTTCTTGAATAATCAGACTAATGAGAACAAAAGATAGCTGCAGTACACAGGTCACCAAAATACATTCCTTCAGTCTAATGGAAACAGTGTACCCTTGATCAGCAGCTGCCCTTTCTCCATCCGCATCAACCTCTTTGCCTTTTGTAACCACCTTTCTGTTGTCGGTTTCCATGACGTCAACCTTTTTATATTCCACATATAAATGAAATCATATAATATTTGTATGTAAGTTCCTGGTGACCAAAGTCAACAATAATACATATGTCAAAATTGCTGAAAAGATTTTTTTACCTTCTCAAGGTGATAGGTATGCTAATTAGCTTGACTAAATATTTCTATAATGTATACATAGACCAAAACATCAAATTATACCTCACAAATACATAAAATCATTCTCTGTTCGAGAAATAAAAAATGAAAACACAGTGACAAATATAGCGCTAAGAAATATGAAGACTATACTTATAATGACCTTGTTAAAATCACTGGGAAAAAATGGGAATAATTTTATAAGAACGAGAAAGTAAAAACCATCTGATAGTGCCAAGTATTGCCCTAAATACATTTATACACCCCAACAAAGTAGAACTTGAGTATAGATTACTGTATGTAAGTTACACCTGAATAAAAAGGAAAAATACCAAATAAAAATAGAGCTTGGGCTATAAAGCTCCTTCCAATCCTTAAAGATGATTTTCTTTTATTAAATCAGTTAATATATAGACTGTTCCAGCATGTAAAGTTATCCAGTGATGTAACACTGCAATCTTCTTCAACTTACCCGTGAGAATTCCAGCCACCTATACTGAAAACGCCTGCTGAGGTTTGGAATTCTGGAATAAACCATTCTCCATACCAAATAGTTGGCAATGGTCCTGTTAACAGAGAGAAATGAACATTTATTGTATTTTAGGTTGCTATCTGATGCTCTGCAGAATATCGTTGGAAAAACTCTTGGCAAAGAGCCAGGGAGGGATCTCTTGCTCAAACAAAAATGCAGCACTGCTGGAGAAATGACATAAGATGATTCAATGTCAACAAGTGCAACCAAAATTGGCTAGCCTTTCACCACCTGCTATAGATAGACGAAATGAAGATTCCAGCCCCAGGCCTCAGGATAAACATTTTGATTTCACTCTTAGAGAATAGAATCCACTGTTGCTCAGCCTTCCATATCTGAAAAATTGTGAATGCCTTCAAATTCTAAGGTAACTTGATGCTATATGCATTCTCTGCCTTTGGAGGGTAACAGCAAATTATTGGCTAATAACAATTCCCTAAATTTGCACCCCAGTTCTACACTTGCTAAGCATGGATGTTTGGGCAAGTCACTTAAGCCCTCTGATTTAATCTTTCCTTGTTATACAATGAGGATGATCCCTAACTCACAGGAATGGTATCAGGTTAAAATAAATCACAAAATGTTTGACAAAGAATTCCCAGGATTTTGTTGTTGCCATCTACTTCCAAATATACATATGACCCCATATGTTCATGTAATACTTATGATACATATTTTTAAAAATTTGTTACATTGCAAAGGTTGCCTTTTTCTATAAGCAAAAAGTACCCTGACTTCAGAATGATGTGTGATCTGAGTTAATTTCTAACCCAATACTGATGAATTTTTAATGACCTATGTCCTCCCAGTTGTGCCATTACCATGGTGATTAATAACACACATTCCTGAGATGGCTCTTGGGTCAGCTAGAAATGTGAGAGCAGTGTAACGTGATGACGCTAACCAGCCCATTATGAACAACTCACACTGTTATTTGCATGGTGCTCTAACATAGTGGATGAGCACTCCTACCAATAAAATATTTTTCAGTATATATCCCAATATATGATGTTTATTTAAATTTATATAGATATAGTTACAGACTAATATAGAAATAATATTTTAATAACTAGAGAATTAAAATTTCAAAAGATGAAATACAAATAAAACAAATAAAAATATTTTCAAACACCATTAGGTTTATCCCTTAAGATATATTATCCACATAGGATTAGAACAACACAAAAAGAAAAGTGGCTGTAAATCCACATTGCATATAGTCTTCTTGGCTATTTCAGAAATTTTTGACCTATCCTTATCAGATTTTGTTAGACCAACACTGTTTTGTCCTTGTCATCTGGTTAGCCAAGATGGCATACTAGCAGGAGGGAAGGATCACTCCTGCCAGTTTCTTCCCAGTTACTTGCGCTTATATTATCAGTAACAGCTTCAATTCCTATTTCTCTACAAGAATTTTTTAAGGCACTTGTCCATGTTGTGAGACACATAAACTAGATAAATTAGGTAATAAAATTCATACATCTACAGCTGTCTACAAATGGCTCGAGACCCCTTTGATTATAGCAAATGAAAATAAACCCAGGAGGAGGACACTGCCTCCCTTCATGTGAGCCATATGGATCAAATGAAGGCCCATGACCATCTATAATACAGAATTCAGTAAAGCTTAATTATTCTGAAATCTGAAAAAAAAGTTTCCAGAATTTTCTTATTGGATCCAATGGCCCTTGCTGGGGTATGCACCAGTCCTCCACAGAGATCATTGCCCTCATCAGCTAAGTCTAGCTCTTAGCTATGCTCTGTTGAGGTCATTATCATAAATATGCAGTTTTTAGCCATTCCTTCAGAGCTTTTGTTTTCATGTTCCTACTCCTAAACAAGACAAAATACTCACTGAGCATTTAATGTTGGCCAAGTATTGTGGCAGATACCATACAGAACATAAAGAACTATGAAACCAGCACCCACAGTTAGAGAACTTAAAGTCTAGTTAGGGACACAGGACTTCATATTTCAGCTTCTTCCTATAACTGTGCTTATATTAAAAGGACAGAATGTAAGTATAAAAGGGATTCTTCATTCACTCACTCAACACATCCTGAACATTGAGAAATGTACTAATAGTTCTAGGAGCTGGGTAGATGGAAAGGTGAGAAATATCTACTCTCCGATCACCTGAAGCACTGAGCAGGAGTGATAAGGCAAGTGTGTTAGTCATTATTCCGCAGACCGCAGCATTGAAAAATGGGTGCCCGATTCTCTATTGAAAGGACAACACACTTCAAAAGGGTAGGCTCTGCAAGGAGGACAGGGTTTGAGCTATGCCTTAAGGTTAGAAGGCTTTGGTGTGGTGGGGGCCAGCACTGTGGCATAGCGTTGTGGTGGGTAAAGCTGCCACCTCCTACTACAGTATCCCATATGGTCACTGTTTCCATTCCTAGCTGCTCCACTTCGGATCCAGCTCCTTGCTAATAGTGTGTGAAAGCAGTGGAGGATGGCCCAAGTGCTTAGGTCCCTGTACCCATGTGGGAGACCAGGAAGAAGCTCCTGGCTTCAGCCTGACGCAACCCTGTGAATGAGCAAATAGAAGACCTTTGTCTCTTCCCCTGTTTCTCTGTAACTCTGCCTTTCAAATAAATAAATAAATCTTTTTAAGAAAAAGACAATTCTTAGCTGGCGCCGCGGCTCACTAGGCTAATCCTCCGCCTTGCGGCGCCGGCACACCGGGTTCTAGTCCCGGTCAGGGCACCGATCCTGTCCCGGTCGTCCCTCTTCCAGGCCAGCTCTCTGCTGTGGCCAGGGAGTGCAGTGGAGGACGGCCCAAGTGCTTGGGCCCTGCACCCCATGGGAGACCAGGATAAGCACCTGGCTCCTGCCATCGGATCAGTGCGGTGCGCCGGCCGCAGCGCGCTACCGCGGCGGCCATTGGAGGGTGAACCAACAGCAAAAGGAAGACCTTTCTCTCTGTCTCTCTCTCACTGTCCACTCTGCCTGTCAAAAAAAAAAATGTCTTTAAAAAAAAGAAAAGAAAAAGACAATTCTGGTGTGTAGAATAGGAACATGAACTCTAAATAACGGAGGAAGAGGCCTGCATGTTGGAGCGGAAGGTGAGCAGGATCATCACTCAAGGCAGTGGGGAGAAAGGCCAGCCACACCGGGGACACCTCGACAGCAATGAAGTTCTGGAGTTACACATGACCCTAACACAAAACACTGCTTGTCATGTGGGCAAGCTGTGCTGGATCCACAGGTGCAAATTAAAGGGGTCAATCACCAGCAGATGTGATTCCACAAAGCCCAAAGATACTCCCTCAAAGGGTGGTGATGAGCCAGATCAACCAGGAAGTTAGGATGGGACACAATGAAGGTCCCACAACTGCGTCCCACAATTGAAGACGCAATGTGGCAGAATTATATTGGAGTTTCAGGAGCAAGGGCCTGTCTGGATCCTCTGAAATCAGTCCACGTAAGAATCTTACATTATCTTATGATCCTCACAGCACTGCTATAGGAGAGATGTTACTATACCCATTTTATGTATAAGGAAACTTGAGGCTCATAACCATTAAGAAACTCATCACATAGAAGAGTTTCAACTGCTACAATCACCTGTGGTTGTTTTTAAAAGCCCAAATGCCCCAACCAACCAATTAAATCACAATCACTAGGATGAGACTTAGCATAAATATTGGTTTTAAATCTACTCCCAGAGCCGATGCAGTGCCGGCATCCCATACGGGCACCAGATCATGTCCCAGCTGCTCCAGCTCTCTGCTATGGCCTGGGAAAGTAATGGAAGATGGTCCAAGTCCTTGGGCCCCTGCACCTACATGGGAGACCCAGAAGAAGCTCCTGGCTCCTGGCTTCAGATCGGTGCAGCTCTGTTGTGGCCACCTGGAGAGCGAACTAGCGGATGGAAGACCTCCCTCTTTCTCTCTGTAACTCTGCCTTTCAAATAAATCAATCTTAAAAAAAAATCTACCCCCACTAAGTCCAATGTGTGGCCAAATAAGCGAACCACTGCAGTGAGCATTGAGGGCTAGACCAAAGGCGAATGTGTCTAACTCTGAAACCACTGCACTCTTTCACACCACATAGGGATCAAAGAGAACCTCAAATTCAGCTAAGATTTCTTGACCAGTCACAGAGATTCCAAAACATTCCAAGAAAGATAATTTGCAGATATCTGTGAGTATAAAAAGACAATAGTTAAGCTTTCTTGGCCAAGGAATTACCAAGATGATAGCATAACAACAAGAGATCTGAGCTCTGGAAGATGGAGTGCTAGGAAACACACAGGGTGACAATCGCACTGATGCTCCACTGTGCTATAAATAAGCTGACAGGATGCTATGGAGCACAGCTTTGGAGTGCTAATATCATCACGCCAGGAACAGCCACAACCATAATGACTGAATCACTGCCACCTAATGATCAGATATATATATAAAAAAAAAAATCCAACTCAGCAACAGCAACAGTCTTGGAAAATAACACATCATAATTTTTTTTGGTCCCCAAAGCACTTTCAGCAGTATGATAATTTCCCCAAATGGCAATAAATAAAATAGAGGAAGAGAACCCACTACTAAGAGTGCAATATGAAATCCTTTTCCTGAATCCTCTGACTTGGAAGATTTTTTACAAGAAGCCTTTGCTAGGCCGGCACCGTGGTTCAATAGGCTAATCCTCGGCCTTGCGGGGCCGGCACACCAGGTTCTAGTCCCAGCTGGGGCGCCAGATTCTGTCCCGGTTGCCCCTCTTCCAGGCCAGCTCTCTGCTATGGCCCGGGAAGGCAGTGGAGGATGGCCCAAGTCCTTGGGCCCTGCACCCGCGTGGGAGACCAGGAGAAGCACCTGGCTCCTGGCTTTGGATCAGCGCGATGTGCCGGCTGCAGCAGCCATTGGAGGGTGAACCAATGGCAAAAGGAAGACCTCTCTCTCTCTCTCTCTCTCTCTCTCTCTCTCTCTCACTATCCACTCTGTCAAAAAAAAAAAAGAAAAAAAAAGAAGCCTTTGCTGGTCTTTCATGCACAGGGAGGCAGCCTGTCAGGTTTCCCCCACCCAACAATAAACCTTTTCCCTTACTCCAGTGTTTGGCATGTTTTTTATGATCTTTCATTGGTGCTAAAACCTGGAACCAGGCTCTCCCTTCGAACCTGTTGTCCCCTTGGGGATGGGAGCTGCCTCGGGATCCTGGACTTCTGCCAGCCACAAAACTCACCCCTGGACCTCCTTCTCTGTCACTGAACACTCTGAGATCTCCATCAAAACATCAGCCCTCCAAAATTCTTGAGGTCAAGTGGGGCAGGTGGAGGATCCTCTCATTGCGACTCTCTATGGGTTGTGGTTCTACGGGACTTCACCCTGAAGTCCTGGTACTGAAGTAGGCAGGCATACAGGTTAAAATTGATCAGATTTGTCAACTGGAAGACCACGCCTTCGCCATGCCCCTGTGTGACCTCATGCCCCTACCTGATGCCTTTGCCACGCCCCTGTGTGGCCTCATTCCCCTTCCTGGCCACACCTGGGTGCCCACCAACCAATCAGGTTAATTAACCACTCCCCTTTGGAAGTGGGTTAAAAGCTGGGCCAGAGTGTGGTCCGGCCCTCTCTTCTTCCCTGGCCTCCCGAAGGCCCTGTGTTCTAGGCTTCCTGACCTAGATGCTCTTCCACTTGGTTGGTTCCTGGTGCTTGGTATGAACCCCTATTCATCTCTCAAATAAAGCTCTCACTCTCCTATGCATCTTTCTCCCTAAATAAAAGCTTAAAACGTACCATGCTGCCTCGTTTATCTGTGCCGGTATTTAGAATTCTTCTCTAAATATTAGGCAAGTACCCTCTTGGGCTTATTAATATCAGGGATTTAGTAATAAGCCCGTGGTGAAATCGTAAAGCACCCCAAATTTCAGTAGTATATGTGGCACCCCGGATAGCATTTCTAGGGAACTTTAAGGGGCCACATTTAAGTGTAGATTTTAGGGGGTCTTCTCCAATTTCAGTACCAGGCAACACAACTACAGCCTCGTACCTCTATGGACTCTGTCTGGGTAACAGCAGGTGTGGGTGACGGCTCAATCCCCTGTTTCCCTTCTAAGGGCTATGCCCTGGGCTCTAGTGGGTGCATGGGTGACGACCCATACTCTGTTCCCATATCCTCCCATCGGATGGCTGTGATCTCAGGGACGCCTGATTTCCACCAGCCCAACTCTACAGGTCGCCATGGGAGCTTTGTCCCATGTTCCATCTGATCCTCCTCCCAATTGTCTCCTACCTTGACAACCCATCTAAATGGCTGCTTAATGGCACATTTAACCCCAACATTATTGGGATCTCTACCACTTCTGTGAGCATTCGGAAAAGTGGAAGGAGATTTCCTATGTCTAAGCCTTCTATCTCTGCTCATGTCCTCCGACTCAAACTCTTAACTTCCAAGGCTCTCGCTAAAAAGCCAAAACTCCGGCTCTCATCATCATCTCACTCAATGTATGGGAAATCTAAGCTCCTGCTCGCCCCCATCATAGAACCAGCCCTTGTCCAAGTCTACACCCCCTGCCTTATCTATGATCCTAACACCCTCCTCCAGGAGAAGCAATCAACCCTCCAGCCCTGGTCCTCCAACTGGTCTTCACTCTTCCCCCTCCAGATCCAATTTTACCATAAGAATAGCAAGGGATCCTTTTGAACTCAGTTTACTGTAAACAAGTCACCAATCCCACCCTTCTGATGGCTCTTTTCTATCTAGAGCAAGCCAGACAGGACAAAGGATTGCAAATCAAGTTTTGTCCCGCCTTGTAACTGAATGTCAAGCTGACTTTGGCAGGTCTCCTCATTTCCTACAAACTCAATTTCCTGGTCCCATTAGCAAGCATTTCCTAGGCATTTCATTTAGCTCTGGGTTAACAGCAAAAACTGCCTCTCTCTCGTCCTAAACCTTCCTCCTCCATTCTGCCCCTCCCTCTCTTTTAACCTGGCCACTTTGGCATCTATTCTGCCCTGCACCAAAGGGCCATAAAGCCCTGAAAGAAATTTCAGAAATTCTACACCCAAATCTCTCTCAACCTACGTGAAATAATGATCAAGACTACAGGCCCTTCAAACCAGCAGGCTCACCGGGTTAATTACTATTTCCGGACATATTTCCTTTTCCATAATTGCCCTTTATTCTATCACCTATCAGATTCTCCTTAGGAATCTCAGGAGGGGCGCCCATCTGCTCTGATGGATGCCCTCTCCCATTAAACCTAGCATAATGGTAAACAATAACTTGCCAGACTTATTTTGCAATTTGTTTTAACAGGTTTCTGATGATATAGCAATGGGAAATCAGTACTCCATGAAACAGCAATGGGTAATAGGTAACTCGTTATAGTCCCTAAGGTGGATTTTGCAGTCTCTGGTTTAATGTCACCAATTTATAGTTAGAGTTTTATAAAAGTAGAATCCCATATGAATGCAATTTTGACCTTAATACAGATAAAGGTATGGTCTAATATCAGCATCTTCACTCATCCAGATGTTACTGCTAAATGTAAATTGGGTAAAGGCAGATGAGATAAATGTGTCTAAATGTAAACATTGGTACTCTTAACACCTTATATTCTACAGAAAAGCTATTGGGCTTACTAACATGTTTTCATAAATTTTCCATATGGGTCAAAGTGATATATGCCACTTCTAGGCCTTCCCACATAAATCCACACGATCTCCCATGCTCTCTTTTCCCATCCACCAGCTAAATGGAGAGGATGCCAAAAACCTAGAGGAGGGCAGAGCCACATGATGGAGGGGGCCTGCATTCCTGAGTTGGTATTTGGAAGAAAGTTGACTTCGAGGGGCATGCATGTTGGGCTGTTCCATGAGCAGAAGACATGATTTTTATTTTTCAAGCCAATGAGAGTTTAGAGGTGCCTGTTCAAGCACTTGGCATGTCCTAATATGTAAACTCTAGGAACCCAAGAGGACCTTCCCTCAAGTAGCATTGTCCTACTACAGGAGTGAGGATCACACACGATGAGCAATGTAGAACCTGCCTGTGGTGTACAAATAGAAGGGTATCTGTCTTCTCAAGATGCACGCAGTGGCCTGAAATCACACAAGAATACACCAGACACAAATTGCTTTTGATGACTTGGTTATTGAGGGGTAACACCACACAAGAGATACTCCATTTTGTCTTGATTTTTAACTCAAGTTATATATGTGCATGATATCTGCAGGTAATTGTTCTAATTTCTTCCCTTGGTGTTCGCTATGTTTACATTTGTCTACACTTTCAGTTACCAGACTAAAATCCCACCAATCGTGGTTTTTCCTGTTCCCTGAAATTATTAAAGGGCCTACAATTCTACAGTCAAATCATCACCACAGAGTTGATTTTTCTAATACAATAAACCAAGACCCAATCTATCTCCTGGTCACAAATTAGGCCTTTGTAGAAGTAAAATACAATTTCCAAAAGTACCTAATATTTTATAACTGAGGATAACATAGTCCCTAGAAGAAACTGACTCACTAGTTGCTATGGAATGATTATCTAACATGGCAACTGCTACCTTTCAATGGAAATTACTACCAAAATTTTAAGTGTATTCAGTAACTCAACAGCATATAAGTAGAAAAATCATATTATATTTTTATAGTATTTTAGAGCTACAAAATACTTACAAAGAAATTTTCTAATGTAGTAATCTTCCCCCCTCAAAAGGCTAGTCCTAAGAGGTTCCTATGATGCTTCTTTAAAATTCAAATTTTGTGGACTTGGACTTGCCCATCTCTATCAGTCTACAGAGCAGAGCCTTGGAATCTATATTCTTAATAAGGGCCCAAGGTGATGCTGTTGGCATTACCAGTCCATGAAGCACAGTTCCAATAGCAAGGCTCTACCACACATACATGAGGTATATTGCAAAGGTCATGAGAAAATGAAACTAAAAGATGAGTTTCTTGGGGCCGACATTGTGGTATAGCAGGTTTAGCTAATGCCTGTGACTCTGATATCCCACATGGGCACCACTTTGTGTCTTAGTTGTGCCACTCATGATCCAGCTCCCTGCTCATGGCTTGGGAAAGCAGTTGAAGTTGGCCCAAGTGCTTGAGCCCGTGCACACATGTGGGAGACCCAGAAAGAGTTCTGGGTTCCTGGCTTCAGACTGGCACAGCCCTTGTCATCATGACCATTTGGGGAGTGAACCAGCTCTGTCTCTCCCCCTATCCCTCTGTGTGTGTCTCTGTCTCTATAACTCTGTCTTTCAAATAAACAAAAAAGAAATTTAAGACTAATTTATTTGACGCAAAAAATTTCTGAAATCCATAGGTAGTTCCTTCATGACACACATTTCCCATGAATTTTTTTAAGATCCTGATATATGTTACACTTACCTACCTTTAGATTCAATTTTCATTTAAAAATTTTTCAAAGATGGGGCTGGCGCTGTGGTATAGCAGATAAAGCCACCACCTGCAGTGCTGACACCCTATATGGGTGCAGGTTCGAGTTTGGCTGTTCCACTTCCAATCCAGCTCCCTGCTAATGTGCCTGGAAAAGCAGCGGAAAATAGGCTAACTGCTTGGGTCCCCTGCACCCATGTGGGAAACCTGGAAGAAGCTCCTGGCTCCTAGCTTTGGATTGGCCCAGCTCCAGCTATTGCAGCCATTTGGGGAATGAATGAGTAGAAGAAAGACCTCTGTGTGTGTGTGCGTGTCTGTCTTTCAAATAAATAAATATTTTTAAAAATTTTTTTCAAAGAACCACTACTTATCTCTAAATGGCAGAATTCTAAAGTGTTTTCTTTAAATATTTATTTATTTACTTGAAAGGAAGAGAAAGAGGGAGAGACAAAGAGAGAGCCGGAACATGGTCAAGGCCAAAACCAGGAACCTAGAACTCCATCTGGGTCTCCCGCATGGATGGCAGGGGCCCAAGCACTTGGCTATCCTCTGCTGCCTTCCTAGGTGCATGAGCAGAGAGGTGACTCAGCAGTGGAACAGCTGGGACTTGAACTAGCACTCATACTGGATGCCAGCATTGCAGGAAACAGCTTAACCTGCTGCATCACCACAACAGAATGCACTGTTTATTTTCTCCCATGTCTTTATTTTCTTCCAAGGGCATGGAGTACTTTTATCATCAGAAGATCTCTTAAAAAGAGCAGTGACTCTTCACAGGGGTCTGTGTGTCTCCACAGGTGGGGGTGGATGCTACATTTTACTCCTAGGACTACTGTAGATACCTTATTTTATTTTTCTTTATGTAACTCCTGACAATAGACTTGTCTGAGTCCATACAAGAAGACAAGATGTCTCATCGTGGCCTAACAATTAGCTTAGTGAATTGGTTCTGTAACCCAGCTGACCTTGCTGTAGTCAAATCTGAATGAACATGTAAAACTCTCTTGGGCATTTTTAGGATTTCTTTTCTTGGTAGTAATAAACTAGCAAAGCAACAAATTCTAAAACATTCATTAACATAATAAAACCCTGAGAGATCCTAAACTTGCTTCATCAGTGTAATTTATCTATAGCTCTTAAAGTAGTTGTTTGTCCTTTCAACACAGGCACTTTGGGTTCTTGCCAAAAGTGACTTACTGGCTACAGTGAAACCAGGAAAAAAGGAAGCAAAGGACCAAGAATTAACTGGAGAAAAAAGATGTTTACAGAAGTCTTTAAAAAATAAAATCATTATATAACTGGTTCCCAAAACCAGTAAACAATGTAGACTCAGAGAGAACAGTACAGAGAAAGACCAGAAATAAGAGGTAAAATCATTGCGTGTTTGCTGTCATCACAGCAATTAAATCACCGCCAGACAACAGTTTAGGCCAATGTGTCACAAAGGGTACCATTATTTTCTCTATGACTCTTGGAATGTAACTTTCTTTAAAAACAATTTTTCAAAGGAGCCAAGAAGAGAGATCATTATGATTCAAAGGAAAAAACAAAAGGCACTAAAATTCACGTGTGAGTTCTTACTTCTTCCTCTCCGAGCCTAATATCCTGAACAAATCTTTAAAGTACTGGGGAACGCGAACCACCAGGTTCTCAGAGGGACCGATGTCTTTCAGGTGAGGGTAGAGTCGGGTATCGATGACCTTCTTGATGTAGCCCAGCCAGTCGAACTGAGGGGAGGGAGAAAAAACAGAGAGACAACCTCTGTCAGGCAGCAAGTAAGAAAGGCAAAGAGAGTAGGTTGGGCACAACGCACTCCCTGCTATTTTACACCAAGTAATTAGACTCAACTGCTTCCCTGCGGAACAGCACGCCCTGATCACTGTCGTCCATCCTTAATCGCCCATGGACCAGGTATTCTGTGCCATCTACGTGTGAACACACGCACACTCCCAGGGTAATAGGCACCCTCCAGGACGCGCTCCCTGCTCCCCTTCACTCCCCCTTGCGCTCTCCCCTCCTTCAATTTGTCTGCATTCTCTTCTCTCCCCTCCTATGCTCTCCCAGCGTCTCTTCTCCAAGCATTCTTCCTTCTCCCACCCTCTCCCTTCCTTTTCTCGTGCACTTCCCTCCCTCGGTCTACATTCTCCTTCTAGCCTGTATGCTGCCCCTTCCCTTTCCCTGTCTCTAACCTGTACTCTCCCTCACTCCCACATACACATGCATAGTGATGCCCAGGCCCTTGCCGGTCTCCACTGCCTGTGCAGCCTTTCTGAACACAGGGGGAAACCAGCAGCGACACAGAGCAATGGGACTCCACTCTTCACAGTATCACTGTAACACAAAGAAGTATCTGGTGTTTTAGACGGATGACCTGCCTGCCTCCACTACTGAAATGGACAACGAGTTACTCACTTGCCCAGGCTCCCTGTAGTTCAGGGTGGTCATATGATCCAATTCTACCCAATAATCAATGAAGAGAAGACATCTGGGATACTCTAAAAAGGCTTTTTCTTATTGTTGCCTTCCTGATAAAAAGTTAGACATAGCTATTACTGGCCCTCCTTCTTCTTCCTGCCCTGATGGCAGATGTGATATATGGAGCTGTAGTAGTCACCTTGCAACCATGAGTAATGAAACATGAAGTCAAAAACCCAACACACTAAGCAGAATGGAAAGACAGAGGCCAGTGCTGTGGCATAGCTGGTAAAGCTGCCACCTGTGGTGTCAGCATCCCATAGGGGCACCAGTTTGAGTCCCAGCTGCTCCACTTCCCATCTAGCTCTCTGCTTTGGCCTAGGAAAGCAGTAGAGGATGGCCCAAGTGCTTGGGCTCCTGCACCTATGTGCGAGACCCACAAGAAGCTCCTGGCTTCCTATCAGCTCAGCTTTGGCCATTGTGACCATCTGGGGAGCGAACCAGCAGACGGAAGACCTCTTTCTCTCTATGCCTCTATCTCTCTGTAGCTCTGCCTTTCAAATAAATAAATAAATCTTGGGGAAAAAAAAGGGGGGGGGAGTCCAGCACTGTGGCGCAACGGGTTAACAACATGGCCTGCAGTGCCATCAAACCATATGGGCACCATTCAAGACCCAGCTGCTCCACTTCCGATCCAGCTCTCAGCTCCTGGCTCCTGGCTTTGGATCGGCGCAGCTCCGGCCATTGCGGTCAATTGGGGAGTGAACCAATGGATGGAAGACCTCTCTCTCTCTCTTTCTCCCTCTCCCTCTCTCTGTGTAATTCTTTCAAATAAAATAAATCTTTAAAAAAAGAATGGAAAGACAATAAGAACTTGGGTCTTTGACAACAAAGTTAAACAGTTGACCCAACACCAACAAGCACCAATGTCTAGATGTTTCCCAGGTAGGAAAATGGGTGTAAATTTTGAAGCCACTCTTGGAACGACCTTCTGTTCCCTGTAACAGAAGGCATTTCAACACACAAACAAGGGATATTTTACGAGCTAATTGACAAAGATGATGATAACCAAAAAGACTGATAGTAGGTTTTATAAGATAAATATTTACAAAGAGACAAAATACAATTGCTTGTAAACTGAGCTGTTAAGAGAAACTTTCCTGGATAGCTTTCACCAACCTGGGGAATCATAGCACTCAGGTCAGAAATGTTCATTTTGTTGTACATGGCCTCACTGGTTCGGTTTTCATGTGGAATCATTATCTGTTGGAAAGAGATTTTGATTATTTTTTCAAATGAACTATTTCTTACTCTATGAGTACATCCCATGTGTGCCAAAACATCTGCATAGTATTATAAAGTTTTCTAAGACTTTGGTGTGGTGCCAAGGGAGGGGGTGGGGAGAAGTAGAGGAAAAAAAATGACATCACTTGAAGCAGGATTACAATTAAGAAAATTTAAAAAAAAAACCTTTCATGTCCTCTTCAGTGTGAGCTATTGCCCCCAGTACAAACAACTACCCGGAATCTCCTCAGCATCTATAATGTGGATGGGCAAAGCCTACTGTTGGCTGGATTTTGACAGTCAAACTGAAGTTGAACAATTGAGGCAAAAATCCTCTCCTGTGGTCTCCAAATAATGACCTCAGTATTTCATTAGCCACAGACCATCCCTTGTCCTTAGGCACCAATTTTGACTAATAAACACCAGACTATCCAGATGCCACTGCCACTCATGCTCATGTTCTCAACAGCTCATTCCCTCATTTCCCTCTCCTGTTTCTTGGGCCTTGAGAGTCTCCTTGACCAGGAGAAGCACCTGGCTCCTGGCTTCGGATCAGCACAGTGCACCAGCCACAGCGGCCATTGGAGGCTGAACCAATGGCAAAGGAAGACCTTTCTCTCTGTCTCTCTCTCTCACTGTCCACTCTGCCTGTCAAAAAAAAAAAAGAGAGAGAGAGAGAGAGAGAGAGTCTCCCCATCCCAGTGCTACAGGCGTGGATTCAGCCACCACCTATAAACCTGCATCTGTGGCCCTGACTCCTCATACTCTGTCCACTCGCAACACACAAACTGTTGGCCCTGTGCGGAAGCCAAGTCTGGGCTTCCAGTCTCTGCCAGGTTTGACCTAAACTAGGAACAGCAACAATAGTGTCTTCTTCGAGGATCATATTAATCTCTCCATTCTCAGACAGTGGCTCCTATATCCACATCTGAACCACATCATGGTTGTGACTTAAGTCCTTCCATCACCATAGTTCCTTGCATTAAACTTGCTACCTTTAACTTCAAACATGACACTCCTACCTGTGCACTAATATTCACTATCACCACCTCCACGGTTTGGTTCAAGACTTGCCTAAAATTCATCTTCTTTAGCAAGCCTTTCCAATTAAACTCTACTTGGTGCCAATCACAAGGGTCACTCCATCAATGAGAGCCCTCCTTGTGCACACATCTCTATATGTGGGATTGATGAAGCACACACATGTCCATGGTTGCATTTACAAAGACCTACTTGTGCTGGACAGAACTGTCCTGTTTCCCCCGCCTCTGAAAGTTCCCTAGGACCCTATGTTCCACTCACTTGGAAAGTACCTAGTGACCTGAAATGTGAGCAGGCCAAAAACTCTCACACTTGTAGATTTTTCATGGAGAAATCACAGAGGTCTGAGCAGCAGCCATCTTGCCCGTCTTTGCTAAGTGCTTTGGTGCCCTGAGCTCTAGTCTCCTCACCCTGCACAGGTGGTCCACCTGTGCCTTACAAACAGCTTCCTGGCCCTGTGTGCATCATTGCCTCAGAGAAGGTCCATGTCCCTCTTCCACCCATCCTCCTCCTCCCTGGATTCAGGCTTGCACTCCCAGGTTGGAGCCCTTTGGCCTAAGAGCTGTTTCCAGCTCTCTGACAACAACTCCCCTCCACACAATGGATTTGTCACTTCATTTAGGTTCTTGACAATTCCCAGTCTTGCTTCAGCCCAGCTGTTTTTAGTTCCCTTTTGGTCCAAATCCCTGGCTCAGGGCAAGGCCTTCCCTTCTGTATCAGAGCGTCAGTCCAAATTAAAGCTCTGAGCCTCCTATTTGCCTGGGAAGGGAATCCAGACAGCCTCTAGACATGGCTTAGAGACACAATCCTGGACTTCAAAACACCTACAACAGCCTTCAGTCTTCAAAGGCGACATGCAGGGATGACCTCTTTGTACGGCAAGTAGGAGTCCGGAGCGGATGCACTGACTGCACCAGCCCAGCAGAGAGACTGGTTTACCCTCCATCTCTCCATCTGCTCCAGACCTCTACACTGTCAAACACAAAGCCAGTAAACACCTGGACTCTTCATCACCTCCACAGTTCTGCCAACATCTGTTGGAAAAGATTACCAAGCCACATGCAAAGGCTTCTTGGTAACAGTATTTTTTTTGCCACAGGATTTCCCCTCTAGCTGATTTCACTAGATTTCACTGATTTCACCTCTGGACCTGAGGACACATAGGGATTTTACACTTTGTTTCTTCTAGAAAAAAACGGTACTCTATAAACAGTTAGCCATTTTGTATTCCTTACTATTATCCCACAAGTCTGTTGTTCTTTTTCTCTACGATGAGCCTACAATAACTTTAGGTGACTTACAGCTAACATTATCAATGCCACAATGACACCCAATAAAGTGGGATGAGAAAATAATGCCAAACAAGAGTCGGTACAAAGTAGCGCCAGAAATGGAGCTTTCAAATGCTTATTAGGATGCCCTAGACGCTATCAAATGTTATATCCAGAATTGGTGGACAGACCTCCCTGAGCCCAGACCGACTCTCAGTGGGAAGAATAGTGGATTATAAGCAACCGCCTATTCAAGCTAAATCAATAAAGGTTGATTAGTCAGCAGTATTCTACCTGGGCCACACAGTTGTTCTCTAGCAAAAGAGTCAGAGGGTCTCCATGCTGCTACTCTCTGGCAACAGCTGAGCAGCATACAGGCACCCCTATAGCCTTAACTGAGGGACCTGGAGGAATCCGGTGTTTTTATGCCATGGTGCTTCATGTTGCTTCCCAGAGAGGATGCTCGGAGTTCGACCTTTGACCCCATTACACAGAAGGCTACTATTTGGCCCCCATTTATATTTTCATTCAGGATATACTGCCTGTAAAATAAGGAAAGGAAAAAGATTTCTCATCAAGACATACCTCAGCTATCTTAATTTCCAACCTAAGCACCGACTTCATGTCATGCTCTGCTCGGGAAATGTTAGCTCCTAAGAGCACAGCAGTATCCACCATGAACTTGTACAGGGCATCTCGATACTGCAAGAGATAAAGAAACAAGTGACCATGACATTAGCTTATTAGGAAGTACGTTTCAGAGACACAGAAGAGCAGAAACAGTAGGTAAAGATAAAAGGCCTTGATTTTCACTCAGGACTCGAAGTCTGGCACAGGTGTTATACAATGCCAGCCACCCACCTGCCACTTTAGGAGACAAGAGTGATGGCTACTTAGGTACTGTTGCCATGGCAGGCAAAAACATCCAGCCATCAAGTGTCACGAGAACGAGTTTTCTGGCAACTGACAATATTGCAGATACACAAAAAGTCTCCAAATGAGCCAGGAATAGAAAGCTAAAGGTCAGACATCCTCTTTCCAGGCAAGTGAGGCTTTAATAGAATAATGGGAAAGAACTGTTTCTAAAAGCAGGAGGGCTGCTCCATGAAGACTGATGAGAAATGTGATTTATTCTCTTCCAGCTCAATTTACCCACCTTCACTCTAAGAAATAAAAAGGTGACTGCAGGGGTTGTAGCCCTGTGTCTTTCTGTTTTTCACAGTGCTCGCAAACTTTTCCCTAGCTCAGAGGAAAAAAAAAAAAAGAAGGGAGAGAAGAGAGGAATGATGGCAAAAATCCTAGAAAATAACAAATATAGATTTTCTTCAAAACCTATTTGAGTGCTGTCCATCACGACATTGATGCAGAGGTGGGGAATCATTTTTCTGCCAGGGACCATTTGGACACTTATAACATCATTCACAAGCCACACCAAATTATCAACTTCAAAATTAGCCTGCTATACATTTATTGAATTTTGAGTTCCACCTGCAATCGCCTTGGCAGGACCAGACCAAATGATTACTCAGGCCTTGCATGGCCCATAGGCCAGATGTTCCCTACCCCTGGAGGACAGGGAAAACTTCCTATGTGGGATTAAAAACAATCTTTCTAAAAATATCTTATTTAATCATTTGAGAAGTAGAGTTACAGATAGAGAGAAGGAGAGACAGAGAGAAATGTCCTCCATCCACTGGTTCACTCCCCAAATTGGCTGCAACAGCTGGAGCTGCGCCAATCCAAAGCCAGGAGCCAAGAGCTTCCTCCAGGTACCCCATGTGGGTGCAGGGGCCCAAGGACTTGGGTTATTTTCCACTGCTTTCCCAGGCACATTAGCAGAGAGCTGGATTGGAAGAGGAGTAGCTAGGACATAAACTGGCACCCATATGGGATGTTGGCACTGAAGGCAGAGGCTTAATCTACTACGCCACAGTGCCAGTCCCTAAAAAGAATCTTATTGGGGCTCACCTTTCATATCAGACATATTTGTGAAAACTCAGTATACCAGGTATTAGGGCAGGTGTTGTGGCACAGCAAATTAAGCCACCACCTACAATGCCAGCATCCCACAGGAGTGCCAGTTTGAATGTTTGCTGTTCCACTTCTAATCCAGTTTCCTGCTAACGTGCCTGGAAAGACAGTCAGTACTTGGGCTCCCATGTGGAAGACCCAGATGGAGTTCTAGGATCCTGACCTCAGTCTGGCCCAGATCCAGCTGTTGCAGCCATTTGGGGAGTAAATCAGCAGATGATACCCCCCCTCTCTTTCATGTTATATGTATGCCTTCAGGACCTATACAGTTCTTGGCATATAGGAGACCCTTAATAAACATCCGTTGAATCAGAAAGCAAGCTTTACAAATAAAAAGAAACAACATTTTGTCATTTCTAATTCAATTCCAAAAATAATTATTGACTCAATACACATGCAAGGTAGCTTGCTAGGCATTCGGTATATAGATTGGGAGAGGGAAGTGCCTATGAAAAATTAAATAATGCTTAAATCAGGTTCTCAAGCTGTGTGTGACACAATGAGGAAAATAAAAATTTAATTATTAGCCATAACATAAGAGAGATCAAAATAGTTCCTTAATACAGCTGCTACAGGCTTGAATAGTCAAGAGTTGAAGAATAATTCCTACCTGCAAAAACTGGAGAAATAGCATTTGAAAAATACAGGCCCAAGAGCAGGGAGAAGTCCTCCTGTGAGGTGGATGAATTGGCTTTTGTTGAAGAACAAGAGTAGATGAGGCAGGAAAGGTTGTTTGGGATCAAATCAAGAAAAGGCCTTGGCCTCCCTGTAAATAACTGAAACTGTATCTTGAGTAGGAAATGGCTGAAAAGCTACTTGCTGTTATCAAGACACATGTTGGCCAGCATCGGACCTAGAACAAGAAGGATAGAAAGGAGGGACCCAGTGGCTGGAAGAGATATGTGAATGCAGAATAACTAGGACTTAACTGGTTCGTTTTAGGGAGAAGAGATGATTTCAAGCCTGATTGCTGAGACTCCAAGAGAAAAGGAGGTGTCCCCAAGTTTGCAAAGTTTATGCTGACCACTTTCAAAAAGCAAAACTTGCCTTTCCCCTCTGATGTGTGCCCTCAGCCAGAAAGCTGCCTAGTATCTTGGCTAGTTTCAAGTCTTCTAGAACCTTCTATATAAAGAGATTAGTATCACTGCAGAGCCAAAGGACCTAGGTCTGAGGTGCCTTTGGAAGGTCAATCAAGTTTCCAAAATCAGTAGAGAGAGTTATAGATGAACCAGCTCTTTACAATCTCCAGGAAACTACTAGGTTTCCCAGGCCAACCCAAGTCTAACTGGATTGAACCCTTCTGGTTCTGATGAACCCTCCATTAGCCTGGGGTACCTGTTAAAAATATAGATTTTCAGACCCCACCTCAACTCTACTAACTCAGACTCTCCAGGGCTTGACCTTTACTAGAAGCTTCCCAGCCAATTCATAAGCAGAGAATTTGAGAACCATTGGTCTCCTGGGTACACTTTTCCCTCCCACTTTATTCCTGCAATGGACAGAGAACACTCTGCACTTCTGAGGAATGCCTGCAAGTTCATTTCTTGGTTACTTCATTTGGGTATGCTGTCTACCCAGTGACGTCATGAGGGCATTGTGTGCAGGGACTTGCAAAACCTGGATGCCCAGACTTCCAGAAGACAGAGAGGGAACTTCTCTGCCTTGATAAAAGGCTTTGTTTCCTGCATTGGGAATCTGCTCAGTTGCAGTAAAGAAGCAGGGATCTTACAACAAGAGACGAACATGACAACAGTCCAACAAGGCACATAGTTAAATATGGCTTAAACTTACAGACTTGGCTTCTGTGCTGTTATCAAGGTAGTCTTCCCTCACTGCTAGGGAGAGTGTCGCTTGGTCCAGCTGTTAAAATCAAAACAAAGAATTCCGTTGGCACTGTAAATTCTTGTGTACAATGTTAACAAGAGTCATGAGACCATCAACATCCCACCCATATTTCAAGTGTGTGCTACCACTAAAAAAATAATTTACGCAGAGATACATGCAAATAGGTGCTTCGGAAATGACAAATATAAAGTATCAAAGACCCATCCCTACTTTCCTGATCCATAGCTTCTAATCTTCTTGAGCTTCCACAAGGAGACTTCAAAAGACTCTTGGACAAAATGGAATTAAAACATATATTTGTTTTGGTGTACATAAATTCCGAAGTCCATGCCTACAAGTGGTCTTCAAAAATTCATGGAAAATCTGTATTATGAAACAACTATGCATGGATTTCAAATTTTTTGCAGCAAAATGAACATATTTTAATCCCATTTTCCATTAACATTTTGAAATGCACTCATATCAATATTAAGCAACCCCAAGGTTATTTGAGTTGTAACAGATCTTGGGGGGTATTTACTTTCCCTTCTTATTGGAGGGAAGAAAGAAATAAATGTCAGAAGCAGATGTGATTTGCCCAAGGCAACACGATTTGGCAGACCTCATGGTACAATTGTCTCCCCTTACCAGACCCAGTATTCTTCTCACTGCAGTGTTTTGCAAAGTGCCAATCTGGATGGAGTGGATTAATCAGACTTCACACCTCCCTACTTCTAAAATAATGTACTGCATATTTTTCTAATTTTAAAGGAATCAGATGATAATTTTGTTTTTAAAAAATCATGTCAAAATTTAGAACACTCTGTAAAGTTTTGGGTAGATGATAAAACCATAAATAATAATAATCAGACAACCAAATACAATGATGATAGAAAAGTGCAGTGTAAGTTTTTCAATTAAAACTTTCAGCACATTAAAGGCAATCAAAGAAAAGAAGACAATCTTTTCAAAGAGAGTGCTAGAAAAGCAGAACATGTGTATGTAAAAAAAACCTAAACTTTGACTCATACAGAAGAAAAGATCATAGAACTAAATGTAAAACCTAAAACTATAAAACTTCCAGAAAAAAACATAAGAAGGGACAGGCCCGTGACATAGTAGGTTAAGCCTCCACCTCCAACACTGGCAGGCATCCCATATGGGCACTGGTTCGAGTCCCGGCTGCTCCACTTCCAATCCAGCTCCCTGCTATGGCCTGGGAAAGCGGTAGAAGATGGCCCAAGTCCTTGGGCCCCTGCACCCACGTGGGAGACCCGGAAGAAGCTCCTGGCTTCAGATCAGCATAGCTATGGCCATTGTGGCCATTTGAGGAATGAACCAGTGGAGGGACAACCTCTCTCTCTCGCTCTTTCTGCCTCTCTGTCTGTAACTCTGCCTCAAATAAATAAATATTAAAAAAAAACATAAGAAAAACCTTTGTTACCTTGGATTAGGCAAAAATATTTTAGACAAAAAAAATCATCCATAAAAGAAAAAATTAGATTTCATCACGATTAAAATTTTTGCACTGTGAAAGATACTGTTAAGAGAGTGAAAATACAAGCCATGCAATGGGGAAATATTTTTGAAAATCGCATAAATGACACAGGATTGGCATCAACAACATATGGAGTCCTTAAAACTTAAGAATAAGAAAACAAACAACTCAATACAAAAGTGAGCAAAAGATCCAGTTGGTCACCAAAGAAGATATGCAAATAGAAAATAAGCACATGTGAATATGAACATACTTCAAAAAGTTCACTAAAAATTGAACTAACAGACTTGGGCCAGGCATTTGGCATAGTGTCAAGATGCTAATTGGAATGCCTAAATACTGTATCAGAGTGCCAGGGTTCATGTCCCAGCTCTGATTCCAATGCCAACTTCCTGCTAATGCACACCCTAGGAGGCAGCAGGTGATGGTTCAACTACTTGGGTCCCTACATACATGAGAAGCCAAGGTTGAGTTCCAGGATCCTGGCTTCAGCCTGACTCAGTCCTGGCTATGGCTGCACACAACGAGTAGTAAACCAGCAGCTGAAAAAGCCGTGTGTGTGTGTGTGTGTGTGTCCTTCTCTGACTCTCAAATATATGTATTTTTTAAATATAGATTTGTTTTGGTACAAAAAAAATTGGAGGGGTAGGCAGTTAAGCAGTTTCTTGGGAAGCCCGTATCCCATATCAGAGCACTGGTTCTAGTCCCAGTTACTCAGTGCTTCTGACCCAGCTTCATGCTAATGCATGACGACCCAAGTATGAAGTTCCTGGCTCCTGGCTTCAGCCTGACTGTTTTGGACATTTGGGGAGTGAACCAGTGGACAGAACATTTGTCTCTGTCGCTCTCTCCCTCTCCCTCCCTCCCCCTCCCTCCCTCCCTCCCTCTCTCTCTCTCTCTCTCTCTGCCACTCTGCCACTCTGCCTTCCAATTAAATTAATAAATCTTGGGCCAGCACCGTGGCGCAGTAGGTTAATCCTCTGCCTGTGGCGCTGGCATCCCATATGGGTGCTGGTTCTAGTCCCAGCTGCTCCTCTTCCAATCCAGCTCTCTGCTGTGGCCTGGGAAAGCAGTAGAAGATGGCCCAAGTCCTTGGGCCCCTGCACCCACATGGGAGACCAGGAAGAAGCTCCTGGCTCCTAGCTTCAGATTGACGTAGCTCCGGCCATTGCAGCCATTTGGGGAGTGAACCAACGGAAGGAAGACCTTTCTCTCTGTCTCTCCCTCTCACTATCTGTAACTCTACCTCTCAAATAAACAAACAAAATCATTAAAAAACTTAATAAATCTTTACAAACATTTGTAGTCCATGCACAGGCAGGATCTTCAAACAGTTAATGGCAATACATACTATTCAAAAAATTATGCATGGATTTCAATACTTTGCTCCAAAATAAACATCTTTTAAGTCCATTTTCCATGAACTTTATGAAGTATCTTCATAAGTACAACATCACTAATCATTAGGAAAATGTAAATGAAGCCCACAATCAAACACATCTGTTAAGATGGGAAAAAATATCTTACAAGTGTTGGCAAGGATGTGGAAAAAAGTGGACCACTAATTCCTATCACTGCCGGGGAAGGCGGGGTTACAAAGCAGAACAGCCACTTTGGCAAGAAATAAGCTAGTTTCTTATACACTTAAATATATATTTACATATGACCCACAAATCCTACTACTAGATATTTACTCAAAAGAAATGAAACCTTGGGGCCAGCATTGTGGTACAGTGGGTTAAGCCACCAACTGCAACACCAGCATTCCATATGAGTTTCCCAATGGCTTTTGGTCGAGTCCCAACTGCTCTACTTCCCATTCAGCTCTCTGCTGATGTACCAGGGAAGACAGCAGAAGATAGCCAAAGTTCTTCAGCCTCTGCCACCTACATGGGAGACCAGGATGAGGTCCCAGGCTCCCAGCTTTGGCTTGGTCCAACCCTGGCCATTGCGGCCATCTGAGGAGTCAATCAGTGGATGGAAGCTCTCTCTCTCCCTCTCCCTCTCTCCATCCCTCCTCCCTTCCTCTCTCTCTAATTCTGCCTTTCAAATAAATACATGTTTTTAAAAAGAAATGAAAATTTATGCCAAAACAAAAACCTATATATAATTTATTCAAAATTACCAAAAAGTAGAAGCAACCCAAGTGTCCCTCAATCCATGGGAATAAGCTGTGGTATACAATGGCATACTACTCAACAATAAAAAGAGATGAACTAATAACCCATGTAACAACATGGAAGAATTTAACTCACATTCTGAAAAAGACAAACTATAGGGATACAGAACAGAGTGATGGTCGCCAAGGTCTGAGGATGGCAGGAGGTTGGCCACAAAAACACAAAAGGGGACAATTTGGGGGGGGGGGCAGGCAGGAGGCAGTCATGGAACTATTCTATTTCTTGATCATGGTAGTTGCTATATGACTATGCATCTGTCAAAAGTCATCAACACATACAGCATGAAAAGTGGATTTAACTGTATTTAAATTTTAAAACTACTCAAAAAAAAAAAAAAACTTCTAGTACCTTCTCTAAATCTATGGTGTATTCTTCCTGAAAATCAGCCACCAACTAAAGACTGAAATAAATGGATTCCAACAGCAGATTTTCCAATTTAAATCTGATTTTCACATTTAAAAGTTAAAAATTAATAAGACGTAAAATCTAAAAACAAAAAATGAGCAGCATTTTAATAAAACCTGAATCCTACATAACTGTATTATTTATAAGACTTTAAACTTTTTATTCTTTTTTAACTAAATATAAAATGTAATACATATTCTTTTTTTAATGCATACAATCTGTGTAATTTTCAGTGAAAATCACCTTCATATGCAACAAATTCTACCAACACCAAATTAAGAGTTAGTGGCATTATGAAAAGTTCAAGGGAAAACCTTGCTCTTGGGGGGAGGAGGGAGATGCTTTCCAAACGTTCATGTCATCTGTGTGTGCTGTTAAATCCTCAAATTATTTTGTTCAGCCTTCTTCTCTAATTGGTCTGAAACAACCAAGTCACAAGCCAGCCTGGCTTCATCCTGCTGCAATTCCCAATATGCCACTGTTTCTTCCAAAAATTAAGTAAGCCAGGATCATGAAACACAATATTATGATGAAGATTCTTTGGCTTTCAATTAAATTTGGACCACTTGTAGAATCTTTTTAGATCCAGTCTCATAGGAAAGGAAACTGTATAAATACATCAAGAAAGCCAAAGCTTCCCTCATATGAAATGAAGTTAAATCCATTTATTGTAAAAATTTAGATAACTCAAGTGAGGTTACCAGACTTTTTATAAACCTTCAGATTGTTATGGTTTCTAGGGAACATTTTAAATACACCAATGGACTGAATAAGGTCAGTCAACTAAATCTCATTGGAAACATACAAACTCTTGGGACAAAAAAAAAAAAAAACTTTCTCAAGAAGCTAGCATCAGGGCATTATGTTATTCAGGTATTTCTCCTATTTGCATTTACAACTGATATGAATATTTCAAGGAGAAAATCAATTATGTTTTCAGAAGGCAGGCATTTGACCTAGCACTTAAGATACTGGTAGAGACACCCTCAGGCCGTATCAGAGCACCTGGGTTCAATTCTTGACTCCAGCCCCTGACTCCAGCTTCCTGCCAATGCAGACCATGGGAGGCAGTGATAATGGTTCAAGTGGTTGGGTTTCTGCCATCCACATGTGAGACCTGGATTGAGTTCCTGGTTCCTAGCTTCAGCCTTGGCCTAGCCTCGGCCCAACCCTAGTAATTGCTGACATTTAAGAAGTAAACCAGAAGATGGGAGTGCTCTCGTGCTGTCTCGCTCCCTCTCAATTTTTTGTTTTTAAAAATTTTTTGTTTATAAAACATGTTTTATAACATGTTTTAAGGAAATCCAATAAATTAAACTTAAAATGGGAATTTTTTTCCTCCAGTTGCAATTGATATTCCAATTACAATAAACCTTGGGTTAAGAGACAAAGTAGTATTACAAAAAGAAACATCTGAGAAATTATGATGAAGGAAAAAGAAATGCAAAGAAATCAGAAAAACATTTCCATGAGAGTCTCCTTACCAGCCTTATGGATTTTGCTTTACATTGAGTGAAGATGACTGTAAGCTGTTTTTACTGGCACAACCCTGACTTTCCAGATGTTGTTTCAGGCTCACATACACTGTGTTCAAGTGCTTCGTTGTCCCTTAAATCCTCATTCTTGCCATACACTGACATAAAGTTAAAGACCTGTAGTGATATACTGTTTTCAGGCATTAACTTTTGTTACCTAGTTTATTTTTGTATTTCTTTTCTCTGTTCTAAGCTAGTAGCAAATCCTGAGCCACTATGACCACAGGCGAACTTTGCAGAGGGTGATTGTTTGCATTGCCACAACCCTTGCTGGCCAAATTGCACATCCTGGGCATGAGGATAAATATCTGCCCCTTGGAAGAAATGCCTCTTTTTTCACCCAAAGGCACCACCACGTGCTCACCCAACAGCATGCCCACAGGCTGAGCCTGCCAGAAACAGAGCTTTTGCATATCTTTTTGGTTTTGGGGATTCGAAAAGCTACTACTGAGGAAAACAGAATTTAATAGACCTAAGTATGAAAACACTTCAAAGAGTTCATAGAAAGTGGAATTAAAAGTTTACTTTGGTGAATTTTTTTATTTCATGCATAATTTCTTTCGTAAGATGTATTTTCCATGAACTTGTTGAAGACCCTTTACATACTGAAGGAAGACAGTTTGGGAAAGAGGGATTTCTCCCACAGCACAAAGAAGCTACCCCAGGCAGCAAAAGAAGTCCATGGTTCTTAGGAGCAGAAGGCCCAGTTGCTGCTCTAGAACACACAAGGATCTGCGAGAGAGGGGAAGCCCAAGATCCCAGCATCAGAGAAGCACACTCAAAGGAGCCACATGGATTTCATAGTGGGTTCTTCTCAGAAAGCAGATAACATGATGAGAGAGTCCCCCAGGATCCTAAGAGAAGATGGAAAATGGAGCAGTGAAGAGGGACAGTGGGTTATCTCGGTGTGAAAGGTGAGACTGACTGCAGGAAATGCCTATTTCTTGCCTGACTACATTTGAGTTCTCAGAGGTATGCTGGGTATACAAATTGAAAACATTCTCTAAACGGTCCTGACTAGTCACCTGGTCATGCTTTAAAAGAAGAGAACCTTAGAGCCAGCGCTGTGGAGCAGCAGGTTAACACCCTGGCCTGAGGCACCGGAATCCTACGTGGGTGCCTGTTCAAGACCTGGCTGCTCTACTTCCTATCCAGCTCTCTGCTGTGGCCTGGAACAGCAGTAGAAGATGGCCCAAGTCCTTGGGCCCCTGCACCTGTATGGGAGACCCGGAAGAAGCTCCTGGCTCCTGGCTTCGGATCGGCGCAGCTCTGGCCATTGCGGCCACTTCGGGAGTGGACCAGCAGATGGAGGATCTCTCTCTCTCTCTCTCTCTCTCTCTCTCTTTCTCTCTCTGCCTCTCCTCTCTCTGTGTAACTTTGACTTTCAAATAAATAAATGAATCTTTAAAAAAATAAAATAAGAGAATCTATTGTTGTATGCTACTGTGGACCAGTATCTACCATGGAAACTGTCACTAAATACCACAGTGACAGTGAAAAGCAAATTCTAATCCATCCTTCTTTACACATGCACAAAGTGACACTCAGAGAGGTGGGGCCCTTTGCACAATGATATTCATGGGTGATTCACAAAGCTAAACTGTAAATCCCAGTCTCTCTAACACCAGAACCTACTTGTTCCTCATTATACCAGTGCTTTCCAAAAAACACAAATCGTACAACTTTGGCAACCACCAGTAAACTAACTTCATTTTTAAGATTTGAAAGCAGAGTGACAAAGAGATACAGAGGGACAGAGGGACAGAGATAGACAGGGACAGAGATAGAGATAAAGAGATCTTCCATCTGCTGGTTCACTCCCCAAATGGCTGCTACAGCTGGGGCTGGGGACAGGCCAAAGTCAGGATACTGGAACTCCCTCATGGATGGCAAGGGCCCAGGTGCTTGGGCCATCTTCCACTGCTTTGACAAGCAGAGAGCTGGATCCAAGGCAGAGTAGACAGGACTCAAACTTGCACTCTGATATGGGATGTTGGCATTGCAGGCAGAGGCTTAATCCACTGAACCACAATGTCAGACCCCAATCTACTAACTTCTGTTATCAGATTCATTGAGTTTCATGTAGATCTCAAAATGAAACTTCTCCCATCATCTCTAGATACATTCTTGAACTTCTTGTAACTATGTCGTGATTAGGAAAACTGTAGCTTTATTTTGTTTGGGGAAAAGCAGTTAATTCAGATATGTGAATAATCACTCATGCAAAATGGTACAAGCAAGGGAAGAATTGCAGCAAACTTGTGCTGCACTCAAATGCCAAGCAGGGCTCGAACATTTCAATTTGGAACAAGCTGCCATCTTGGCAAAGAAGAGCAACAGTAAGTACACAAATGCATCCATACATTTGGAAAGCATTCTATTCCTGACAGTTTGGTGTTTCTATGATCAGTTTAACAGAATATTAAGTGTGCAAGGCAAGCTGCTAAAAGTTTATTATCAGTGGTAGATGTTTGGCCTAGATATTAAGACACTGTTTAAAACAACGCATGCCATATCAGAGTGCCTGGGTTCAAAGTCCTGGCTCCTCTCGATTCCAGCTTCGTGCTAATTCTCACCCTGGGAAGCAGCAGTGATGAATTAAGTCATTGGGTTACTGCTGCCCACATGGGACACCAGATTTCAGCTGCTAGCTCCCAGCTTCCAGCTACAACCAGCGTCTGTTGTGAGCATTTGTGGAGGGCACCAGTGGATAGGAAATGTATGTCTCTCTCTCGCTCACTCTCTCTTTCTCTCACTCACTCACTTTCACTCTCTCTGATAAATAGACATATCAACAAAACACAGATCTGCTTCTTATTTGGAGCCCAACTCAAAGACCGTTTTGTCTTTTTAACAGTATGCTTAGGGAATCAGGACAACTGAAAATTAACTGGATATTAGATGTTAATTAGGAATTATTATTTTTTTCATTGTAAGTAAAATCTTTTCTATTAGATAAGCACTGAAATGTTTACCAGTACAATGAGACTAGGTCTTGCATTTGCTGTAAAATGCTCCAGCCTCTTCCCAAAAAAGGATGGGTTTAGATAAACCAAGAACAGCACAAAGTTAAAGGTTTGAATTAATACACTGAAGTTTGTCATTATATTCTTTTTACTTTTTTTGTGTATTGTTTTCCATTTTAAGAAATGGAAATATTTAAAGAAATAAATTCCATTATTTGACTATATCCAGAAACTGGTTAAAAATAAAAAGCTTAGAATTTTCAATTATTTGTATGTGAATCAAGATCTTCCATCACTCAACAGAGTCGGAACTTAAGTTTAAAAGAAAGTCCCCAGCTTACTGCAAAAGAGCACTTAAGGTTTTTCAAAAAATATAACAACTCTCTCTGTCCTTAATGTGCTATACATTGTGATTTAATGCTATAACTAGTACTCAAACAGTATTTTTCACTTTGTGTTGCTATGTGGGTGCAAACTGTTGAAATCTTTACTTAATATATACTAAACTGATCTTCTGTATATAAAGAGAATTGAAAATGAATCTTGATGTGAATGGAAGGGGAGAGGGAGCGGGAAAGGGGAGGGTTGCGGGTGGGAGGGAAGTTATGGGAGGGGGAAGCCATTGTAATCCATAAGCTGTACTTTGGAAATTTATATTCATTAAATAAAAGTTGAAAAAATATATAACAACTCTGGAGTTAAGAATGACAGTCTTAGAACACAATTCTTCAAATATAAGGAATCTATCCATGTGGGAGAGAGATCAATTAGATCATAACTATGATTGTGCCTTACGTGGCATGTCTTATCCTGATAAGCATTAGAAGATGGCTCAGTACCATGTTATAGATTAATCACCCAACACCATTACCTTCGGAACTGATAATTTCTTCTTGAGTAGATGGAAATTCTTTCAATGACCAAAGATTTTCAGTGATACTTCCATGGTTTAAACTAGAAGTCAGAAAACTAGGGTCTTTAACAGCCTCCCACACAGCTCCACCCACTCATTGTACACAGCTGCTTTCCCAGGTACAACAGCAGAGTCATTGCAACATAGACCAGATGGTCCACAAGGCCTAAAATAGGTATTATCTGGCCCTTTACAGGAAAGAAAATGCCAACCACTTCTCTCAATCAAAATATAAACTTCAAGGTTTGGATTTTGGAAGGTTGACATATCAGGACAGGTTAATATACTCTAATGGCTTTATACTTCTATAATTTAAATATCAATATGTCATTAACATTTTCTAGCCTAACCAAAAAAAAAAACAGAATTGGGGAAATCAGTGGTTTGCTAATATTTTCATAATTAGTCAAAGTAGGGAAAAAAAAAACAACAGGAACACAGTGCAAAACAATTTGAGAAATGTTACTTGAATTCTTACAAAGCTCTTTCACTGATGAAATCTTTCACTGTTGGTAGTTTCCGGACAGCTTTCTGATTTTGCCAACGTGATCAACCTTAGAGTCTGTCCATGTGGCTCACCCCTTTATGGAAGAGCTTCTTATTCTCCCAACAGTAAATGCAAGCAGAGACTTACAACAAGCTTTTTCTTCAGCTTTTGAAAAGAAGGAGAGATCTGGACTGAAATGGCCAATGAAAACTGAGGCATGTATGCAAGAAGGAATTGGTGAAAGGGGAAGAAAAAATCATGGCACACATTCCCGCCGTCAGAGGAATGAGGAGGCAAGGCGAACAGCGGAGTTCAGAAAATCTTTGCTAATGACAGTAGACCTACAGCCTCCTCTACAGGAATTTAGAGACCCCCCTCCAAGTGCTCCAAACAGGTATCTGAAGGCCAGATCACAGAACACTTGAAACCCATTCAGGGACTTCCTCAAAGGCTGGCACAATTTATCTGCTAATGATCTACATTCTGCATTTCTGAGAGGAGGGGAGAATATTCTAGATCCTACTGCTCAACAGACTTTTACCATTTCATTAAAGCCACATGCATTTCTTTATGCAGAAACACACCCCCAAAAAGGCGAATCTTGAACTGAACGAAGAGGAGGAATAAATCCTGACAATACCTTTAAGATGTGTTCATTGGATGCCTTGTCATCAGGTGACACATACAAACGGATGAACACGGAATTACTGTATTGACCACGAAATGTTGCAAGTGCCTGCAGAAGGCTGAACTTTCTCTCTGACCAAACCCCTTCAGGACCAATGTTAGATTCAAGCACAGGCCAGCGGAATGGTGAATGCCGCAGGATGTGCAGCAGTGGCTTGGCATCTGCTTTTTCAATTGCTTCTGAAAGGGAGCAGATATGAAGGGAGAGTTAGAATTACAAACTGGATATGCAAACTGCAACATAAGTACATCTTCAAGAAAAAAATCCGGCCGGCGCCGTGGCTTAACAGGCTAATCCTCCGCCTTGCGGCGCCGGCACACCGGGTTCTAGTCCCGGTCGGGGCACCGATCCTGTCCCGGTTGCCCCTCTTCCAGGCCAGCTCTCTGCTGTGGCCAGGGAGTGCAGTGGAGGATGGCCCAAGTCCTTGGGCCCTGCACCCCATGGGAGACCAGGATAAGCATCTGGCTCCTGCCATCGGAACAGCGCGGTGCACCGGCTGCAGCGCGCCTACCGCGGCGGCCATTGGAGGGTGAACCAACGGCAAAAAGGAAGACCTTTCTCTCTCTCTCTCTCACTATCCACTCTGCCTGTCAAAAAAAAAAAAGAAAAAGAAAAAAAAGAAAAAAATCCCCGTAAGAGTTCAACTTAAAATTTCACCTGTTCAGGAAAGGGTGAGAGAGGAGGGGGTCGACTGAACTTGAATCACAGAGAAAAAACTACCTATTACTTACACCTCAATGCCGCTGTCTAAACTTGGGTTCTTGCCAGGAGAATGACCAGGGAACTAACTTATTAGATATCCCTACACTAGAAGACATGCTCATGACTTTGACCCCAACCAATAAGCAAAGTTTGCTAGGCTAGCAATATTTGGTGGGACCAAGGGACAACCCAAGCTAAAGAAAACTGCTCAGTAAAGGCACACTCCCCACTAAATGTGAAAGAATATTTCAGATTTCTGGCTTTTAATGCCTTCTTCTCTCTCACCAAGTAATACCCACACTCCTAGACCAGTTAACACACTTCCCATGGGTGTTGGCTTCTTCCTGTGACAGCCTTTAGAAAGAGAACCAGGTAAAATGGTACATATTTCACCCAGCTCCAATCAGACCCAAGATGTTGAAACATGTCAAAGGCACCCAACAAAGATAACTGCCAGGCTGACAAAGGAACCTGGCACACCTGGGAATCTGGATTTCTCTAGGTCGCAGTAGATGCTATGGAATACATCAACACTCCCAAGTGCACTCCTTCCCAGCTTCTTGCTGAGACGAGCGGCCTGGCCTCTGGATTTTCTGGTTTCTGCACCAGGTACAGTGCAGTTTGCTCTGCTAACCCTGCCCAAGCTTCTATTTCTTTGCTATCCAAAGGATCTAAGACATAGAAGTAACATTATTTCTTCTAGATGAGGCTAATCAAAATGTAGTCTTTGAAAATCACTGCTTCCCTGAAACAACACCTTTACATTCTAATAGAATTCTTAGTAGTTCTTTTCCCTTATATAATATCTTTAAACACTAATAGAATTATGAAAGATAAGGGTACTAAATGTTTATTTTCTTTATTACTCACTCTCATTCATGCAGGACGAATAAAGGATCTTGGCTTTTTGTACAGCTTCAGTGTCCCGCCTTCTACTGATTGACTTCTCCAACAGTGCTGAAAAGGTTAAGAAAGGGTTATTAGTATCAACCTACACGTTGTACCACGTTGGAGGTCATTTGTTAATCACAGTCCAGTGTCCAAAAACTTCAATGTAAAGACAGACAACCCTGAAAAAGACACATCTATAAAAAAGACATGCAGACAGCAGAACTGATTCTAAGTTGCTTGAAGTTCAAATAAAAACAATTCAACATTCTCTTCTCCAGGGCTTTCCTAATTCAAAGGAAACCAAAAGCTCAATTTCCAACTGAGCCTGGACCTTCTACAAGGGTTAATTTCTTCTGCCACCTACACAAAAGGAAACAGAATTCATTTTTTCAAGAACCAAAAATAACTGAATTCTGTCCCTTGTTTTTGCACCAAGTAATATTCTCAACGGAGGCAATTTCATCAGGGTCAGAATTCTGCAGATTTCTTCACAGGCCAGTCTCTCAGGGAGGTCACCTGGAAGGAATTTCCCATTACAAGTTTTAGTCAATGTTGCATAAACATGCTGTGGACATGGGAGAGAAAATGGAGAGGCAAGATTGGAAAGCCTACCCGAATTGCCTAAAAACTTGTCCTTTTACCTATGCCAAGTCCTGTCCATTCACATGAGACTGTGTGTAAAATGGTTGCCAGGCCCACCTGGCATATGATTTTCTGTTTTTATAAATCACTAATAATACTGTATGAAGGCAGAAAATGACAGTTGTCACTATTTCATTAAATCAAGAAAGAGGAAAGCCAGGACTCAATGAAAACATCCCTTCACAAAAAACGCCTTGAATGTCCTTTAAAGTATCAACTTACCAAAATGAAGCCAAAACAAAAAATCCCAATGGTGACTGCAGCATCATGGCACTGCCGTCACCAACTATGTCAACGTGCAGCTGTCAAGGCTTCTGGGAAACAACCTAGCAGCTTCCAAAAGCACAGGACAACAGATGTTCCTACAGGATTCTGAACCGTTTCAAGACACAATGTATGATGCTAATCAAATTAATAAATAATTACATATTCCCAGAAGAGTAATCAACTGCTCAGCTAGCAGTTCTACATCTTAAAAATGAAACCCAGAGCCCCTGTCCAGCTTTTTCATAAGCATCTGCACATAAAACAAGCCCATACAACAAGATGGATTTCAGTAAAATAAACTGAGTTCAATGTGGGTGTTTTCAATTATTTTAGCTTGTTTGGTATGTCTTTCTTATGTACCATAATAGCAATAAAAGCAAGATCACTAGCCCCAAGGATAAAGACAGGAGCTTTCTTTTAATAAACAGAAAGTTCTAAAACTGTACCTACATGTGTTTCTATTTAAATCAGATCATGTGCCTTTCCACCTGGAATTGACCACACAATCATTCCAGCCACGTGACAGCTAGGGAGACACATTTGGAGGTAAATATTCCCATTTCACTTAGGACTCTGATGATGTTCTCATGCTGTGAACACGCCACAGGCCGCAAACATGAATTCCCTGGGGACCAAAAGCAAGCCACAGGAGCAGAAGAACTAAAAGCATTAGCTATGTACTTGTGTGTGCTCTTGAGGCACGCTGTGTGTCACAAAAAAGTGACAAGAGGACATGGATCTGCTAAGTAGAGCAACTCCAAAACACTAACCTTGCACAAACATCAACATTTGTGCAACATTCTGGGGTTTGTACCAGAATTTGCTTTAAAGACATATTGAACTACCATAGGTTCCTTGGTACTCTCTTCCTTCCCTTCTCTTTTCCTCCTTCCCATAGCCAACCAGGCAGGAGAGCATTGATATGCAGACAGTGGTGTGGCAATCAGCTGGCGGCATCTGTCTCATTTCTCTCTGCATATGAATTAGTGGTAAGAGGAATAAAATCTATCTTGGAGAGTCATTAATGAGCAGAAAACAAAGCCTGCCTATTACAGGCAATTACTCAGGTTGTTTAAAAGACCAGAAAGCATTGAAAAGGGCTAATGGAGCACTCCTACAGGGGCATTCCCACCATAACCTGTGTTGGTTCTTGGAGGATTTCTCAATCCTTCCCCCCATGCCAATCAAGGTATTTCTTACTATGATACAATAGAAAAGGAAAATTCCAGTTCATAAAACCTACAGTGCTGGGGCCGGTGCCATGGCTCACTTGGTTAATCCTCCACCTGCGGCGCCGGCATCCCATATGGGCGCTGGGTTCTAGTCCCGGTTGCTCCTCTTCCAGTCTAGCTCTCTGCTGTGGCCCGGGAGTACAGTGGAGGATGGCCCAGGTGCTTGGGCCCCTGTACCCGCATGGGAGACCAGGAAGAAGCACCTGGTTCCTGGCTTTGGATAGGTGCAGTGCCAGCCATAGCGGCCATTTGAGGGGGGTGAACCAACGTAAGGAAGACCTTTCTCTCTGTCTCACTGTCTATAACTCTACCTGTCAAATTAAAAAAAAAACAAAACCAAAAAAACAAAAAAACCTACAGTGCTGCAAACCTCAGACTTCAAAATTGGCTTGAAAAGTTCTTCTGATCATCATCTGAACATCATATATAAGATATCAAGTAGTATTTTTCTTTTCATCACAAAGTTGGACTGTACAACCTTGGGAGGTATGTACTTCATCAGACAGCTTTTAGTCACTGTAATAAAATACCTGAGATAAGCTATTCGTGAAGGAAACAGTTTCAAGGTCCAAATGGTATGGCACAGACTTGGCAGCGAGGTACCCATGGTGAAAGGCAGAGCATGGGCACAGAAGTATCACATGACAAGCCAAGAAACGGAGAGAAAGACTGGACCCAAATTCTGGTTTTATAACAATCCTCTTACAAGAACTACCTTCTAAGGGCATACCCTACTAAGTCTCATCTCCTAAAGATTCTATAATCTACCAATAGCACCACCTTAGGCACCAAGCCTTTAACACAGAGGCCTTCATAGGTCACTCAAACTAATATCCAAATCATATCAGTGCAATTATTTATCCAAATTCACAGGTGAAGAAACTGATGCTTAGAGACATTAGATAACTTGTTCAAATTCTGGTTAGGAAGTAATAGCAATCTGAGACCAGAACCCGTGACTGTAGGATTCAAAATCCCACTGCCTTAACAAGTCTAACAAGTCTATTAGGTTGCTTTACTAAACCCATTTTAAAATTGTTTTAAAATTTATTTGAGAGAGAGAATATGAGCAAGTGCTTCAAACTTCTAGCTCACTCTCCAAATGCCCACAGTGGCTGGGGTCATACAAGGAGCCAGGCATGGCCGGCGCCATGGCTTAACAGGCTAATCCTCCACCTTGCAGCACCGGCACACCAGGTTCTAGTCCCGGTTGGGGCACCGGGTTCTATCCCGGTTGCCCCTCTTCCAGGCCAGCTCTCTGCTATGGCCTGGGAAGGCAGTGGAGGATGGCCCAAGTGCTTGGGCCCTGCACCCATTTGGGAAACCAGGAGAAACACCTGGCTCCTGCCATCGGATCAGCGCGATGCGCCGGCCACAGCGGCCATTGGAGGGTGAACCAACGGCAAAAAGACCTTTCTCTCTGTCTCTCTCTCTCACTATCCACTCTGCCTGTCAAAAAAAAAAACAAGGAGCCAGGCACTTAATCCAGATCTTCCATGCCAGTGGTAGGGACCCAACTACTTGAGCCATCTCCTGCTGCTTCCCAGGGTATGAATTATTGGAAAACTGGAATCAGGAGCAGATCCAGGAAATGAACCCAGGCATTCCTATATGAGATGCAGGAAGCTTAACTGCTAGGCTGAAAGTCGTGAGGATTTAAATTTTTTAATGCACAGAAAGCTCTATATCACAGTGCTTAGGCACTGATAAAGGTGACCAATAAGTGGCAGCTTAAACAGAATCACAGGCCCAGTTAGCCATACATAAAACTGTCATCAAGCTTGTTTCTGGTGCTTCCTCCACAATCATTTTTGTTTTTTTCCTTTCTTCTCGGAATTGGTGGCCAAAGGCCTATGCAAACTGAAGATACTGCCACTCCCTGTATAGGTCTAGTTCATTAACTGGACCTGCTCGTGCTACCTGGCAAGCAAGCCCCATGCTCTCAACACTTCTGCTTCCATAGGAGAGGCAACAACAAATGATGAGATATATTTTACAGTCAGTGTTAAACCCTGAAAATATTTTATTCGCATTTCTCATCCTGCACGAGGCATTTTATTTTATGTAAATTCTCTCAATGAAAGTAGAACATACCTGCCATGGAAAAATCCACAGCTCATAATCTGAAGGGTTTTCACAACATAAATACATGCAAGTAACCAACATTGTTACCAGAATCTCACAACCTCCTTGCACTCCCTTCCCAAAACTACCCCCAAACAAGGCTACCAACTTGCTCTTTTGTGAAGCACTTACTCAAGTCTATTTCACATATTTGTATTTTAAGCAACTTTTATTTATTTTCATTTATTTGAACAGTAGAGAACAAACAAATATAGAGATCTTCAATTTTTTGGTTCACTCCCCAAACGCCTGCAACAGCCAGAACTGTTCCAGAACAAATCCTAGGGTCCATAACTCAGTCTCCCAAAGGGGTGGCAAGTACCTAACCACTTGAGCCATCACTCACTGCCTCCAAGTGTCTGTAGGAGCATGATTGTGGCATGAGAAGCAGACTTGAACACAGGCACTCTGATATGAGATGCAGGCATCCCAAGTAGCATCCTAACTACTGCACCAGTGCCTGCCCCCACATATTTCCATTGGACAACCTACTTTTCCAAATTGATTTGTATACATTCTTTACATACTCTACACATAAGTAGTTGTTGAGTATTAGTATTGCAGCATCTCCCAATCTATGGAGCTCACTTTTCTTTTACATATTTTAATAATTTATTTTGGTATAGATTTAGAGTGACAGAAAAATAGCAGTGGTCATATAGAGATTCCCATACATTTCCTACAGTAGTAAGTATATGAGAATTTTCCATAGTAAGTTTTTTTCTTTTTTATTATTTTAAGTTACACAAGCTTCGTGTATTTCATATGCACAGATTTAGGAACATAGTGATACTTACCACCCTATTCTCTCTCTCGCCCATGCTCCTCATTTTCTTAATGGCATCTTGTAATGAGCTGAAATTACTTATTTTAATGTAGTTCATTTTGTCTATTTTCTCCTCTATGGTTAGTGTACTTTATGCACTATTTAATAAGTCTTTATGGGGCCGGCACTGTGATATAGCAGGTAAAGCCACCACCTGCAGTGCTGGCATCCCATATGGGCGCCAGTTCATCTCAGCTGCTCCACTTCCGATCCAGCTCTCTGCTATGGCCTGGGAAAGCAGTAGAGGATAGCCCAGGTCCTTGGGTCCCTGTACCCGCGTGGGGCACCCAGAAGCAGCAGCAAAAAAAAACAAAAACAAAAACAAAAAAAAACCTGGCATTGACAATGGTTATCCTCCATCTGATTGAGTACCCTCTTGGGTAGGGGCTGGATTTTGTTAGTCTTTGAACATTCAGGGTCTACAGTTTGGCATGGTTGGTATTTACTGAATGCTCACCAAGTTGAACTCCTGAAAAGGGAAGTCTGATCATGTTTTTCATTCAGCGTAGAAGGACTTGTGAGAAACTGGAGTGGCTACTTTTATCATCTCTTTTTACAAATCAGCAAAGGTCTGGTTTTACCAATATAATGTTCTCTTTTTTACATTCCAGTCATGCAATGAATTTTAAGACTACACTTACCTGTTTTCACAAAAACTAGTTTTTAGGATATCTAAGTTTAATTTTACCAAGCTTTAATTATCCATTCACAATTCCCTGCTCATGTATATTCTGGGGCTGAGGGGAAGAGTCTGAGTTTCAAGTTACCATTCGACTTCCTTTACTCTTGAACCTGAGAGAACTATCGATCCTAGTCATCCTACAGCTCGCTCATTTTCTGTCTTTGGGAGTAGGTTTTGGCATAGTAGTTAAGGTGGCACTTGGGATACCTGCATCCCATATCAGAGTGCCTGGGCTCTAGTCCCAGCTCACTCCCAATTCCAGCCTCCTGCTAATGCACACCATGGGAGGTAGCAGATGATGGTTCAAACACCTGCATCCCTGCCACCCATATGACAGACCAAGAGTGAGGTCCTGGCTTCTGGCTTCAGCCTGACCCAGCCCTGGCTGTTGTGGGTATTTGGGGAGTAAACCAGGAGATGGAAAGTTTCTCTCTCTCTCTCCCTCCCTCCTTCTCTCCTTTTCTTCCTGTCCTTCTCTGCCTTTCAAATAAGTAAGTACCTTGTTAAAAATTCACTTCTGCTCACACAAGGCATTTACTGACTGTCTTGATAATAAAAAGAAAATTCCAAAGGATGGACACAATTCCTAAGGGCTTTCCAATATCCTGGTTCATAAAGCACTCACAACAGTTGTGTGCCCCGCAGGCTAGTCAACTGAAGTTTCTGCAATATTCAAGAATATCTGCCCAATTAATACTGTTTTCAAAACTCTTATACATACAAAGTTTTAGGCCTATGAGCAAAAACCTACCAAGAACCCTGGTGCTGGGCTGAGGCCTTGAACTTGAAGATGGCTCAAGAGCACAGGATCTCTTATGAAGCATCCTCCTTTGTGTTCCTTCCTCTGACCTGCAGCATTTCTCTGTGTCTGTTCTAAAGGAGATCCTCTGACTAATTTCTGGGAGACCAATGAATGCTGGGGCTATCTGTTTAATGGAAACATCAATTGCATTCTAAAACTTTCACACCAGATTTACCAAGGTAAATCCTCTATTTCATGTAGAGTATGCCAACATGTCTCCTTTGGAAGTCAGAGGGAGGACTCCCAATTCTACTGAGAGAAAACACATGAAAATCAAAACTTCAGAAAGTCAACTTGACATTTTAAGCTTCCACATCTATATAAGGAACACAACCCTCTCCAGACCCAGGTATTTGTTTAAACCTATCATATCATGGTCTAGCTTCTCCTTGGGTGGCACTTAAAAACCACCTTTGGATGGCCCACGGTTGAGTACCGCCTCTAATCATACTATTTTTAGCCCTCGTTCATTTTCTAGGCTACAGACTTCAATTTGGTTTCCAGGCTCCTCAGTTTATTTACTGTACTGAAAATTTTCATTTTTCTAACTCACACTGCATGGGTATTAAACCCTTATGCCGTTAGACCTGGAGACTCCAAATCAGCTTGCAAAGCCTGTTGTTATTCCCATTAAAAAAAGAAAATTCAAGCTAACGGAGTCACGGTCTGTGGCTCCCAGAACCCTCATATTTTCACAGGAATCGTGCGACACTCAGCCCTGCAGTTCCTCAGCCCCACAGCTAGTGAAGCATGGGATTAACTGAGTCTTTCTGACATACTAAAAAGACAATAAGAGCTGATATTTCTCATTCTTCTACCAACTCCCACCTAAATATAGGGAGAGAAACTGTCAGAATTATTTTCTCCATTCATTTTTTATGATCATCTTATAAATGAGAATTGCTGGTTAGCATCAGCTCAAGAAAAAGGAGCAGAGATGATTTTAGGGGGATTAAAAAACCTCTAACTCATCAATCTAAATCATGGGTTACAAAATAACACAAAATACCCTCACTTTAATACAAAAGACCTTTGTCTATAATGAAACCAATTTTATAAAATGCCAGATATTTTAAAAGTCTAATGGAAAGTAACTCTTTTATGTTCACTTATAAGTGCATTTGAAAAGATTAAACTTATCAAGCTTATACTTCAAAATAATTTAAATTTTAGCATTACTTTTTGATAGCACAGCATTACAACAAATCTACCAATGTAATATTCCAACTCATAAAATTAGCTTTCCTATTTAGATAATTTGTATCTTCATAGATAATACTGTGTAAGGCCTATGCCAAACTTGAAGTCATTAAAATTCATCTTCAGTTTTCTCCTACAGTAAAAACCCTAATTAGGCAATTTTCCCTGTCTCTCATTTCAACCAGCTTAACATTATAAGGAAAAGGCCATGTGTGGTTATATGGTTATACACTTCTACAATGGCCCTGTGTGAGCAAATAAGTAGGAAATATATATATATAGTATATAATATATTCTTTATATATAATACATAAATATATAAAAATTTCTTATATCTAATATATTCTCTTCATACATTGAACATTTCTTTACAGAACCACTACTTTAAACCAACAGTATTTGGCAGTCTCTCTCGAGGCATATAATCCCAAGAAACACCACCAACCCAGATTCTCTCCTCCGCCATTCCTACCCTACCCAAAAATCAGATAAGGAGCTTTAGCACTTTATTTGGTGGATTCATCACCCTACAGCTCCATTTTAACTCAATGTCAATTCTCTTCAAGAAGGGCACTACATTCCTTATTGTATTTTGGAACCGCTCTCCTTGCCACTGGCCCATTTGGGTCTGAATTAGTTCTTCAGTTCCACCAAGCCCAGGTTTAAAACATTCCTTTCTAGGTCATTTTTTGCCACAGTGTCTTGGCTTTCCATGCCTGAGAAACTCTCATGGGCTTTTTAGCCAGATCCCAATGCCTTAAGGGCTGACTCTGAGGCCCGAGTGCTGTTCAGGGCATTTGCCATCCTATGAGTCTGCTATGTATCCTGCTTCCCATGTTGGATCATTCTCTCCTTTTTAATTCTATCAGTTATTATTAGCAAACACTTGTCTTATTTATGTGATCCCTTTGACATCTAATCCTATTTTTATGATCAATTATGAACTTAAACTGCTCACTTTAACTAGTAAGATGGCATTGGTACCTGCCAACTTCCTGGGATTTGGAGTCCCATGACACGTTTTGGGCCATCAAAGGAGGAGGTGCCTTTCTCTGAAGGGAGGAGAGAAAACTTCCACTTTGATTATGGCCTTGTCTAAATAAGGTTAGAGTCTGTGAATTCAAGAGGCTTCCGTTGCCTTGGCAGCTCATGACAAGAGCCTCAGATGATCACTGATGTTATAAATAAGAGTGTCAATTGTTAAATCAACAACAGGAGTTACTGTGCACTTGCTCCCCATGTAGGACTTCTGTCCTTTATGTGTAGTACCATGAGAATTAACGGTAAAACTAGTCTTCAAACAGTACTTTATACTTTGTGTGTCTGTATGGGAGCAAACTGTTGAAATCTTTACTTAGTACAGAGTTGATCTTCTGTATATAAAGATAATTAAAAATGAATCTTAATGAAGAATGGGATGGGAGAGGGAGTAGAAGATGGGATGGTTTGCAGGTGGGAGGGTAATTATGGGGGGAAAAAAACCACTATAATCCAAAAGTTGTACTTTTGAAATTTATATTAAAGTTTTCTTAAAAAAAGGAAAAAAAATTCTTTTCTTAAAAGTAAAATGCAATAGGGGTTTGAGGTGAAAGTTGGCTCACTGGCTTAAGAGGGAAAAAAATCAGCACTATGCCAGGAAGACCTTCAAAGTGAAAAAAAAAAAAAAAAACAGAACACAGGGCGACTATTTTCAATCCCAGCTTATACCACACCCTAAAGGAAGGAATAGTGTAAACATTACATCCCTGAAATCCTGAAACATCTGAGTTCCAGACTTGACAATTCCTCCCTCTGCTAGGAAAGCAGCATCAAAACACAGCAAACATAGGTTTATAAAGCCACTTCCCAACTAACCCCTGTGTTCACTCCCACCTTCCATGAGGAGGGGAGATGGAGGGGTTCTATTCCTGGCTGTTCTAACCGCAACGTGTGGTAGAGGGACTGTCCCTCTAGAAGTGGGTGTCTGAGAGTGAAGAATTAGAAAAGGAGCTTTCTTTCCTTCTCTACCCAGAATCCTCTCCACCCAAAAGAGGGGCAGCAATAGCACTTTGGACACAAGTAATGAACACAAAAGGGCCTAAGGCTGGAAGGACGAGAAACTACCATGTCCACTGGTTGCTGCCATGGCTTCCCTGGTGGCTTCTGTCCCAGGTGACAGGGGGTGCTCAGCAAAGTAACTTCCACAGTTCAGAGAAATCAGAGGCAACAAAGAAAATGCAACGACCCTTGATGTTGACCAAGGAGACACTAGAGAAAAGGATAGCAAACAATGCATCAGAGTTTCCTGGAATAGGAAAGACAAACTCTACCTTCATTTGGATGCCACTCTAGATCAGATCAGCAGAATGGAGCCCCCAGGATTGGGCTCCATGTGTCAACCATCACTTCTAAGCCACTGTAGCAGGCAGACAGTGTGCTCTGACAAAAGGCATCCCTGGCAGGACATTTGCACATGACTTGCCCTCATCACAGGACAAAATCGAAAATCTTTATGCGGCCTGTGAGGCCTGCATGCTCTGACCACTGCCTTTCTCTTCAGTTTTGTCCTTTGTCCCGCTTCCCCTCCAACATGGAGCGCCCATCACACGGGGCTTCTTGGGTTTCCTCAAAGGCACCAGCTGGACAGAGCCTCTGCTCCTGGCAGCTCTTTCTGCCTGGGTTAAAATTGGAGACGTTTGAAATGGTAGACCCATAATCTGTGGGGGATAAATTATATGGCTGTATTGGTTTGGGCAAGTCACATAATTTTCTTGACCTTCGCTTCCTCGGATGTAGGGCAAAGACAGAAATAAACAATGATGACTACCAACATCACAGAATTAGAATGAAGAACCATGGAAAAAAACAGAAGATTCTTTAAAGGAATAAAAATAGTATAAAGAAATGCTAGTGAATCTGTGAGTTTAGAATAGACCAGCAGGTAATAGGAGCAGTTTATTTAGAACTTACTCTAAGGGGCCACAATAGGAAGTCTCTCTGGCTAGTGAACAGGTAGACTCTTATTTTAGCACATATTTGTGTTTGTGTGTTCCTGTCACAAACATCAGTTACCATACCTATCCTATTTATGAAAAGCAAAAATTCTTTCCCATTTTATAAATTAAAAGGTTCATGAATGTTTTAAAAGTACCTCTCACTGTGCAAATATCAACACCAATGAGGCTTTCCAAATAAACACTTCTTTCTTATGACAAGCTATTATCCAACCAGCATATAATTAATTTTCCTGTAATGGGTAGTGCCTTTTTACAATGTTCTCTTGACACTTTAAAGCAAATAGTCCATCATTACTAATTCATTAAGCATTCACATAGATGCTATTAATCATGATGATCTAATGTATTAATGAGTAGGTTATTAATCTGCAATTATATGCAGATTTCCTAATATATTCAAGTTTCCCAAGTTTTTTGAGGAGGAAATCAAAGGAAAATGAAATTAGCAAATCTTTCCTAAAAGAAACTGAGGGGAGAACTATCTGTCAGGAGGGCAGGCATTTGGCCTAGCAATTACAATATCAATTGAGACACCTGCATCCCATATCAGAGTGCCTGGGTTCAAGTTTCAACTCTGTTCCCATTTCCAGCTTCCTGCTAATGCTCACCCTCAAAGGCAGGAGTATTATGATACCTCTAGGAGTTGGGTCCCTGTCATCCATATGGGAAACCCGTGCTGAGTTATATGCTCCTGGCTTTAGCCATGCCCAGCCCCAGCTGTTGCGGGCATCCGGGGAGTGAACCAGCAGATGGAGCAGCATGCTTGCTTGCTCTCTTCTCCTCAAATCATTTTTTTAAAGCCAAGCTTTGCTAAGGTACGAGCATCCTGTACATTTTAGTGAAACTGTTCAAAATACAAAAGTGCAGTAGATGTGACAAGAAGTCAGGAAGCCCAAATAATGAGAAATATAATTTACATATCATACCATATCTAAGTAAATCTAAGATGCACTTTTTTTCACATCTCAAAATGAATCCAATTTGAAACTGTCTGCTAGACACAGTCATGAGATAGTTGCCATTACCTGCCTATGGATGAACTTGATCATGGCCATTCTTAAGTGTCAACACTTCAAATGAGCTGGTGCATGGTTGGTACACTGCCATTTAAATGGCTTCAGAATTATTTCAGCATGACTTGTTCATGAAATAAAAACTTACTACAACCAAAGAGCTCATCCTGGAGTAAAATACCCGAGACAACTGCTGAGTACTTTTCAGGAATTGTTGAATCACTGCTGTTTTTGTGAGCAATAGGACAATATCTTGCGAAAAAACAAAAATACTGATGACTCAACATGAAAAAGCTCTAGGACTACCCTAACCAATAGTATTTGCACTTAACCTTTTTAATGGATGCAAAGAATTATACATGATATAAAAAAAAAAACTAAGTAAGGCTAAAAGAACTCCAATGAACACAAAATAAAACACCAAATGATAAGAAAGTATTGTGTAGTAGCTTACTCTTCTTTCTTAGCACATGTGAAATGGTGCCTCTTTTTTATTTTTTTTATTTTTTGACAGGCAGAGTGGACAGAGAGAGAGAGAGACAGAGAGAAAGGTCTTCCTTTGCCCTTGGTTCACCCTCCAATGGCTGCCGTGGTTGGCGTGCTGCGGCCGGCGCACCGCGCTGATCCGATGGCAGGAGCCAGGTGCTTCTCCTGGTCTCCCATGGGGTGCAGAGCCCAAGCACTTGGGCCATCCTCCACTGCACTCCCGGGCCACAGCAGAGAGCTGGCCTGGAAGAGGGGCAACCGGGACAGGATCGGTGCCCCAACCGGGACTAGAACCCGGTGTGCCGGCGCCGCAAGGCGGAGATTAGCCTAGTGAGCCGCGGCGCCGGCCGAAATGGTGCCTCTTACAGTTGACAACTTTGTTAAGGCGGTGGAAGACACTGCAGGGTTAGCATGTTCCCTGGCTGAATTTTAAGTCAAATAAATGTAACTAGCAGTATGGCACATAGCTGAAGAGCTACCACCTCAGAAGACCTAATATTTTCATTCTGGGAAATAATAAATATATCAGGAATATTGAAGTCGTGTTTAGATTTAGCTAAAAGAAGCCAATATGAAAATTATTCCAAATGACATCAAAAGCATTTTAAGGACAACTGAACCTGCAGGTGAGAGGGAATGTTTTCATTTCTGAATAATGGGTTTCACATGCAGGTCTCAGGGGGCAGAAACACAAGCTTGGCTAAGAGGGAAGATGGGTGTGAGGCCTCTGGCAAGGAAGCTTCATGACATCCCGAGGCACAGAGGGCCGCAGAGCCTTCAGACCTCAGGCAAGAACCACAATTGCCTCCTTTCCTCACCCAGCACCTCCCACAGATTCCCCACTAGACTTGTGCTATTCTGGCAGCGGCCTGCAGCTTCCAACCTCAACTTCCTCTCCTGCACAGCTCAGAGGTTCCAGCCTGACACTAACACCTCTGACTTCAATTAAAAGAACAGAATTTTTTTGTCATAATTTACTTCCATTGGTGCGCATCCAGACCAACATGTAGCTCAGAAGGGAATGAAATTTCTTTTCCTACATTATTCTGGGTACTTGGTCAAATTTTTGAGATAAACTAATAAATGAGCTATGGCACATTTTTTCATGTCACCTAGCAAAGTATCCTGCCAGTTCTTCGCAAAACTCACAGAACCTTCTCCAATGAACAATGGCTACAGTCCTCAGTAGTGTGGGCATCTCCTGAGGAGTAGAGGGGCACAGATGAGGGGTCCCAGGATCTGGGATTCTGCCGGGCAGCCAGGGCTGAGAAGCACTAGTCCAACTGGGCCATGTGCAGCAGAGCAGGCAGTAGTCACTTGGGGCTACAGGGCACCAGCAACATGCCTGGTCCAGGTGATTATGTGCTACCAGGATAATAAACAGAGCAGTTTTCAAACAGTGGGAAAGAAAGAAACGCAAAATATCTTCCGAATACATTTTCTGACATTGACTACACGTTAACATGGCAGTATTTTTGATAGGCTGGGTTAGATAAAATACATCATTTCAACGGCTACTATTTTTAATGTGGCTACCAGAGAGCAAAGTCACATGTGACTTGTATTTGTGACTCATATTTCTACTGGACACTACTCTAAGCGGAAATATGAGCCATAAATACAAGTCACATGTGACTCTTTTCTAGCAGCCACATTTTAAAAATAACAGTCAAAATTATACATTTTGTAGGCCATTAGTTGTCTGAATATGGGTGAGTTACTGACCTCTCTAAGTCTCAGTTTTCAGAGCTGTAAAATGAGGATAGTAACACCTTCCTACTTATCAGGGCTTTTTCCAGGCGCTAAGGGTCAAACAACCTGAATTCTAACTCTGACTTCTTTGCCTATTAGCTGTGTGACCTTGGACTAGTTCCCTTCTCTGCAAAATGAGATACATTTACATCTTACATCTTTCAGACACATTGGGAGCTCAGTTGAGAGTTCAACAAATGATAACTGAAGGTGTTACGAAAAAAAGGTCACCTCTGTGTCCCTGTTAGGTCCTTCCCTGTGTCATACACTCTTATTTTTAAAAATGGAGCCTATTAAAGGCTCACTTCACAGTAGTCAATCAGGGGAGATATGGGGATCTTGCCACATTACAAAGATGCTTGACCCTTCCACACCTTCAGTCACAGCTGAAAAGTTCTCAGAATTCAAGGTGAGAACACGGTGAAACCCTTTAATCAGGGTGTTTGGAAATGCAAGTATGACATTTTCAACTCAGCTCAGCCATACGTTTTAGCCTGCAACAAACTTTGCAACTGTGTTCGTGCCTCCATTTGCCCTTAACAAACTAGAAGTACGGTAAGACATTCACCCATCTCTCCGAGGCACAAGAGACCAGAGTCATCCACTTCTGCTGGGCAATCTGGATGCCCTTGGAAGTTCTCACAAAAAGCCCAAATTCTTAGCTCCATCATTACTCTAGCTTCTGGCACTAAATGGCAGAAACACGTGCATACTTGGAGGTGCTTCAAGAATCCTGAAGGCCACCACAGTTCACGTGCGTATGCCTCCAAATTGTTACCACTGAAGCCGGCTAGGGTTTCCTTCCCTTCTCAGTCATTCTCTCTCAAGAAGTGGTCTTTCAAAAATATGTAAGCATCTGGATGCGGGTAGTGGAGAAGTGTCACTGGGGGTGTATACTTTCTCGGGATGCACATATCTAAATTTAGTAGACAATCTTCTAAAGTAAAATGTGTCTTTCTTCCTACAACATTCAAACTAACTTTTCGTAATGTGTTGCAATATTTATGCTACAAAAATGCCCCCTCATCTACTCTCCAACTTCCTTTTTCAGGCAATATTTCCATTCACCACATCTTCAGGCTGTTGTTCCACTTCTCTGAAGCTCAGCATTCCCACAGGTCAAAAATCTCAAAAATTGGGGTAGGCATTTGCCTAGTAGTTAAGACACAACTACTAGTTAAGATGCTGGCCTCCAATAGCAGAGCTCCTGGGTTTGAGTGCTGACTCTTCTTCCAATTTCTGCTAATACATACCCAGGGAGGCAGCAGATGAAGGTTCCAGTGATTGGGTCACTGCCACCCACATGGAAGACCCAGACAGCGTTCCCAGCTTTGGCCTGGCACAGCCCCCAAGCATTGCAGGCATTTGGGAATGAACCTGTGATTAAAGTGCCCTTTCTCCCTCTACCCACTCCTGTCAAATAAAAACAAATAAAATTTTAATCCCACAGATGGATTTCTACATCTTTTAGTCATCTTGCTCCTGCCAATTCTCCCAACACTCCAAAAGTTCATTCATTCCTTCCTTCCAACAGGGCCAATTTGGACTTGTTAATATGCTCATTCCCTAAAAGTCCTCACAGTGGATGGCTCAAAGATTAGGGTACAAGTGAACATCTGGGGACGTTTGATAACTAACTCCACCCAAAACACCTGAGTTAGGATGTATCAAGAGGTTAGAGCTAAATAAAACCATTTTTAAATTTAGTCTTCTCCTTGGAACCTCAGTTCCAGAACCCCTAGATTGACAGCCTCCCTGCCCCACCCTTTTCAAGTTCAACCAAAGAGACTTTGCCTTCAGGAGTAGCTAACACCTAGCTTTTTCATACACCATGTCGTACGTACTCATGAATAAAAAATAAGTACTTTGTGTATTACTATCTTCAATAATTTACAGTTTGCAAATATTTTTAACTGCACCACAGCAAAAGCTACAACATCTCTAGCAGAGAATTGATCTTTAACTTCCTGAATTCAGGATAAGCACATGGCAACACTTTGTATGTATATTTATTCCACGGCACAGGCAATCTCATTAAGTCTGTATTTAATAAGTTCAAGGACTGGTATCAGCACAAGTCTTCAAACACTAATCTCCAGTTTCATCTAATATCCTTCCAAGCACATATTAACTGGTGGTAATATGCTCATTTTCCAAGGAGTCCAGACAGTGGATTATTCAAAGATTTGGGTATGAGTGGACCCATGAGGCTAAAAGCCAACTCCACTCAAAACACCTGAATTAGGATCTATCAAGAGGCTGGAACTAAGTAAAATGATCCCTTCTTGAGTCCTGCCATAGCAATCCTTATATAAACAAGGGTTCTTGATGTTCTTCATTGCCCTCCTCCCTTGGGCAGTCCATTAAATGTACGGTTTATAACTGCATACATGATAAACCTAAGTTTACAACGAAAACGAGGTATTCTGACACATAGTTCACAAAACATTTATTGTGTGACGTTCATAATATGTGCGCTCCTTAGTTAGCTCATTAAATAACAAGACTGAACATGGAGTCTAAACAACTACTGTAATTTGTTTTCTTTTTAATGAATAAATGAATGTAATTTTAAAAGAGCGATGCACAGAGCATTTCAAGATACCTGTGATAAAATGGAAAAAATAAGCATGGTTCCTATGGGTAACAAAGTCATAGGCACTGCTAATGGTACTGGGACTTGTTGCCTATGTTCATAAGTAAAGAAAATGCTAAGGTTCTATCAGAGATGAGTGTAAATGCATTTTCTCCCAGTCAAGTCCCTGGATTCCAGAAATGGTCCCATGGCAGGTGCTGGTGGTCTGCGGATCCCAGTTAAGGATCCCCTAGGGATGAGAGAAGGAAGAAGGGGAGTAACCGACATTTAGGGAGGATCTAGCATAGTCTAAGATGTCACCAATTCCCTCTTTCCTCTTCTCTGCCTCCCTGTAGGAGTGATTGATTTAAAACTCAACCCCACCCCACCCCCAACAAATGTTATCTGACCATTTAAATTAAAACTTTCTGGGGTTTAGGGTCATGATCAAGATCTGGCAATAAAAACAAATTTCTTGCAATGGTTTGAATTTGCCACTGAAAACACACTCATTGATGTTTACTTGTCACTGTGATGGGATTAAGAGGTGGGGCCATGAAGACATGTTTAACCTATGAGGGCTCTCCTGACCTAAATAAATTAATGCCACTCTCAAGGGAGGCAGTTAGTTATCATGGGAAGTTCAGCCCCCTTTCCTGTCATGTGTGTTCACTTCCTCCTCCGCCATGCTTTAACACACCAGAAAGTCTATCACCAGACACTGGCACCATGCTCTCAGACTTCCCTGTCTCTGAAGCCAGAGGTTGAATAAACTTCTATTACTTGTAAGTTAGATTCGAAGAACAATTAAGCAAGTACACAAATAAGATAATTACACATGGTCATAGGTACCACAAGGGACATAAGCATAGAGGGATATGAGATGGGGATAGAGAACTATTTTTGATAAAGGTATTCTCAAGCCTTCTATAACACGAAAATTAATTTGAGGGTTTTTGTTGTTTATTTTTCAGATAGTTCACCTTTCTAATGGCCTAGTCAGGGCTCCAGAGCAGCACTGCTAGGTAAATATTATCCAAGTCACACACATAATTCTTAATATCCTTGTACCTTCAACTAATGTTATTCTCAATTTTCTTGTAGCTCTAATAAGGAAAAAAAAAAACAGGTAAAATACATCTAACAGGGGGCTGGTATTGTGGCAAACCAGGTAAAGCCACCTCTCAAGAAGCCTACATCTGGGGCCAGAGCTGCGGCGGAGTGCGTAAAGCTGCCACCTTCAGCACCAACATCCCATATGGGCACCTGTTCAAGCCCCAGCTCCCCACTTGTGATGCAGCTCCCTGCTTATGTTCCCAGAAAAGCAGTAGAGGATGGCCCAAGTGCTTGGGTCCCTACTCCCACATTGGAGATTCAGAAAAAGTTCCTGGCTCCTGCCTTTGGATCAGCCCAGCCCCAGCCATTGTGACCATTTGGGGAGTAAACCAGTGGATGAGAGATCTCCCTCTCTCCCTCTCTCTCCCTCCCTCCTTCTCTGTAACTCTGCATTTGAAATAAGTAAATCTTAAGAAATAATCCTGCAACCCATATTGGACGGCCAGTTGAAGACTCAGCTACTCTGTTTCCAATTCAGCTTCCATCTGGCCCAGATCTGGTTGTTGCAGGTGTTTATGGAGTAAACCAGCAGACGGAAGATCATCCTCTCTACGACTCTGCCTTTCAAATAAACAAACAAATCTTAAAAAAAGGAAATTTATTAATGAGTGCTCTTCTTTTTAAATAAAGTCTTTTAAATCCGAAGAATATTTTACACTTACAACACATCTCAATTCCAGTTAGCTATATTTCAAGCACTCAGAAGCCTAACATTTCTAGTGGTGACTGTATTAAACTCTGCAGTCTTAATTGCAATACCTACTGGCATACTTTATGGTATGTGGATAATTTCCATGAGGATAGTTTAGAGAGCCTTACTACATCTCTGTACTTCTAACAGAATGCCTCTTGCTGCATATGATTAACAAAGCCCACAGCCTACATCTTGGCTGCTATTAGCAACAATCTTATGATCAGATACACCTAGAAAAAAGCAAGACACAGTATATGTCAGAGTAGAGAGGGAGGAAAAAAAATGTGATCACCAATGACATAGTTCAGTGGTTAGATCAACACTTACTTGAAGTCCACGCAATTACCAGACTTTTCAGTTACATGAGCCAGCATAATTCCCTTATTCTTTAAGCCACTTAGAGTTGGGATTTCTGCTACTTGTGACTGAGAGCAATTGGTGACAGGAAAAAGAAGTAGTAATTCATCTGTTAACTCCTGACTATTTACTGCATTTCAATCTATTTGAAGTGAATGACCTATTAATGAGAGAAGAGCTATATAAAAGCCATAAGGGAAGAGATTAGATCTTCAATGTTGAATGCAAAGAGCACAGACAAGTCAGAACTAAAGAACATACAGAGGTGAAAAAAGGACATACAACAAGAAAATGTCCAAGACTGACTTGTCAGAACTACCGGAACACAAACTTTCACATGCAGTGGCCCAGCTCGTGGCTTCTTTACTTCATGTTGCTACTGAGAACAAAAAAAAAAAAAAAAAAAAAAAAAAAAAAAAAAAAACTGATCCTAAAGATAGTCACGTTTGCCAGAGAGTCTTCAGAAAGAAAATGATTTCTCTATCTGAAGAAACAGCTCCTAGCAATTGCTCGGGATTTTTAACTTGACAACTTCTTCCTCTCTTCCCACACTCCACACAACACTCTTCCTGCCCACATTCAAATGGCGTGGGAGAATGGGGGAAAAGGTAACAAAAAACTTTTCCAAGACAATAATTTCATTTCACATTTTCCGAGTCTTCACTACAGGCTCCCATCTTCACACAGCTCCCCTTGGCCCATACAGGACTGATGCATAGTTTGGCAAATTGTTGCTTCCTGTGTGGCCACATGACAAAGAAACAATATGGCCTGAGAAGAAGTGATCTTCTGAGTGGTGTGTCCAGTTTATACAAGGGTACTTCACAAAGTACCCTATTCTAATGAAATCACAACATCAAGTTTGGAGTTATGAACATGTAACACTCTGTCTTCCCCTCTCTCGTCAACTCTGCCTTTCAAATAAATTTTTTTAACAAAAAGTTTATTTTGATGCAAAAATCTTGAAATCAATGCATAGTTTTCATAATACACATAATACCGTCATATAGTGGACCCATTCAAAATACCAGGGGCCACATTTTCTCTAGGAATCAAAAGCCACCACAATAGATGGCTAGTCCACAGCTCTTACTCACCTTACCTTCACTTTTAGTCCTCAGTGTTACATCTGACGTTTGTTCCAAAGAACTTAATGAAATCTGGGCCCAATTTAATTCATCATTAGTCTATGTCTATGGTATGAGGAAAATGACACAATTCACTATGCTTTCAAGAATCTGAGCTTCCTAATTATCAAAGGATTTAACAGCAGCTGAACTCAAGTTTTCAGATTTCTATTATCTGTAAAAGATGATATAGCCAGGATCATTTTTGGAAAAAAATAAGATCACACAGGGAAGACAAGGGGTATTTCATTATGAGAACTATTGGAATCTCAACCAGCACATATTTACAAATAACCAATATTTGAGTCAAAGTCATGTGTGTATAAACATCAATGCATAGTCCCTATTTCATCTCTTTGTTCTGTTGAAGCTGTATTTGAAAATAGTGCATTTCCCCACAAAATATTGGCAAAGATGGCTGTTCCATAACCGAGATGACCTGGCCCTACCTTGAGCCATCTGTCTTTTATTTGACACAAGTGTTCTATCTCATTCATTGCCTCACGTTTGTTTCCTAAGTGCTCATTTGCTGAATTTCCATCCGCTCATTCATAAGCAATGCAAGCTGGGTTGTCTTCATGGTCATTTGAAGACAAATTTGGGTAATTTTGTACGATGAAAAATTTTAAGAGAAGCACGTAACTACATTCTGCCTTTTCTTTAACAAAAAGAAATGCTTCGTGGAGAGAACAAGAAATAAGAAACAACCTTATTTTCCAAGTAGAAATCCGAGTCTTATATGCCACTGAAAGAAAACATTCACAAAGCCAGGTTGCTGACTCGAATAGAGGCCAATTTTTCATCAGCCAGGTCTGTCAAATCCATTTTATTTCACAAATTGGACAGCCGTATCTGTGTGTTCCCTATCAGCCCTAAGAAAATGGTATTCTTTCAGGTAGTGGTATTGGGTTTTATTTTTGGATGTTCTCTTTTAATCAACAGTGAGAAAAAATATCTTGACAGTATTCAATATTTTTGAAAGTATGATATTTACAAAGGATAAAATCAGAATAAAACTTAAAGCATTAGTTTGTGAACTTTAGGACTATCTTTGAGACAAAACAAAAAAGAACAAACATTTACTGAGGGCCTGCTATGTATCAGGAACTAAAGTGGACAGTTTAAATAGGTCATATGCTTGAATCTTCACATAACCACTACAATACAGGTACTCTTGTCTCCATTTTAAAGATAAGAAAACGGATGTAGATGAGATCGGTAATTGGCCCAAAGGACACAGAGAAGCAAAGGGAATCAGGATTCAAATCAAGCTCTTAAGGCTTCAAAACTCATGCTCCAGGTGGTTTACTCCAAGGAAAAACCTGGAAATAATCTAATGGGCAACATTAGCACTTAGTAGATAAACTGTAATATATCCATATATAGAAGTCATAGCAAATGATTGTATAGATCTGTTCTCATTGTCGTCAAAGATGTTCACATGACAAGTAAAATATAAATTTACATACATATAAGGTACTTTAAAAAGCTTGTGGAAAAAGGAAATTCGAAGACAAATTTTCAAATCCATTGACAGCTTTTCTAATATGCATTTTCCATGAACTTTTTGAAGACCCTGCGAATGCATGGATTTCAAAAAATATTTGCACCAAAAAACTTATATTTTAATTCTATTTTCCATAAACTTTTGAAGTACTCTTCTGTATATATTACATAATTTGGTAGTATATTTGCATTTAAAAACTTGTTATTGTTGAGTGGTAATACTGAAATATGTTTCTTCTTTATTTATGGTTGGTCTACAATGAGCATGAATTATCTCAATGGAATGATGAATGGTTGGATAAACAGGTAGACAGACTGGTAGACACATAGATATAGAATGCATCAAGATATAGATTTTTAAAATTTAACCATAGATATAGAATGCATCAAGATATAGATTTTTAAAATTTAACATCTAAGAAATAGTACATTTGATATTTGAAAAGCTCTATTTATATACCTTAAGAATATCCAATCATCTGAAACACACTTGTAGAGTTCAGAAAAAATTTATATATTAT